>NC_133661.1:143925450-144225450 GCF_037893015.1 Macrotis lagotis | reverse complement strand
TACCAGTATCAAAAATGAAAAAGGTGAACTCATCATCAATGAGGAAGGAAGTAAAGAGATAAATACAGAGTTATTTTGCCCAACTGTATGCCAATGCATTTGATAGCCTGAGTGAAATGGATGAATATTTACAAAAATGCAAACTGTGCAGATTAATACAAGAGGAAATAAAATACTTAAATAACCTCATTACAGTAAAAGAAGTTGCAGAAACCATCAGGAAACTCCCTAAGAAAAAGTCTCCAGGTCCAGAAGGATTTACTAAACATTTAAGGAACAATTAACCCCAATTCTACATAATCTATTTTATAAAATAAGAGAAGCAGGAATTCTATCAAATTCTTTTTAATGATACACATGTTAAATTATAGACATATCCCCAATGAACATTGATGCAAAAATCTTAAATAAAATTTTAGCAAAGAGATTTCAAAACATTATTACTAGGATAATACACTATGATCAGGTAGGATTTATACCACATAGACAGGGCTGGTTCAATATTAAGAAAATATTCAATATAATTGTACATAATGATACAGGGGAATGATGAAGAGAATTCTGAATGTAGAAATTGGGTGGAGATGTAAATTGACTACCACCTACTCTTAAGATGCAAACTGACTTATAAGTAAGAGAATTATGACTGTAACAAACAATTTGAGTCTCCGCCCCATTATCATTAATCATTGTTGAATGTAAAAGTTGTATCTTGATCTCCTCTATTTAATTCCTGATCCAGTAAGAGAAAGGGAGTTCACCTTTTTCCTTCTGGATGAGAGGCAAGACATAAAAACCTGGGCTGGACTCCAGCTTAGGGCTGCTAGTCTTCTCTGGCCTGTGGCCCAGCCAATGCTGCTTGGCTGTTCTACTCAAGTAGCCAGTGGCTACAATATCAATAACAAAATCAACAGAAATCATATGATTATCTCAATAGATGCTGTTAAAGCCTTTGACTAAATACAACATCCACTACTATTTATTAAAATTAGAGAGTATAGGAATAAATGCTTTAGAATAATAAATAGTATCTGTCTAAAACTATCAACAAATATTATATGTAATGGGGATAAACTAGGAGCATTTCTAATAAGATTAGGGATGAAGCAAAGTAACCTGTTATCACCATTACCATTCAATATTGTATGCAAAATATTAGTTTTAGCAATAAGAGAAGTAAAGGAAATTGAAGGAATCAGAATTGATAATGAGGAACTCTTTGCAGATGATATGATGTTATACTTAGGGGATCTGATAAAATCATCTAAAAACTACTTGAAAGAATTAACAAATTCACCAGCATAGTAGGATATAAAATAATCTGACAAAATCATTAGTGTTTCTATATATGAACAAAATCCAAGAACAAGAGATAGAATTCCATTTAAAGTAACTGCAGACAACGTTAAATATTTGGGCATCTCCTTCCCAAGACAAACCCAGAAATTGTATGAACACAAACAAAGCACTTCTCACAGAAATAAAGACAGATCTAAACAATTGAAAAAATGCAATTGCTTATGGTTAGGTCATACTAATTTAATTAAAATGACAATTCTACCCAAATTAAATTACTTGTTCAATGCCATACCAATCAAATTGCCAAATAACTATTCTACCAAGCTAGAAAAATAGTAACACATGGAGCACTAAAAGGGCAATAATATCAAGAGGACAGATCAAAAAAATGTAAAGGAGGCTAAACTTGCTCTATTAGACCTAAAACTGTACTATAAAGTTACAGTCATCAAAACTGTCTGGTTAGAGTTAGAGATCAGTGGTGTAGGATAGATTAAAAAGAAATAGTAATAAATGACTACAGTTATCTATTGTTTGACAAATCCAAGGACATTAGTTTCTGGGATAAGAATTTTCTATTTGAAAAAAAGTTTTTGGGAAAACTGGAAAATAGTATGTAGGTATAGATCCACAACTCATACCCTATACTAGAATAAGTTCAAAAGGGGTACAGGACTTAGATATCATAGACCAATTAATAGATCATGTAATATCCTATGTGTTGGGTCTATGGAAAGGGGATAAACTTATGACCAAACAAGAATTAAGAGTACATTATAAATTACAAAATGTATGATTTTGACTATATTAAAAGGTTTTGGCACTAATAAAACCAGTGCTGCCAAGATAAGAAGGAAAACAGAGGAGCAGCTAGGTGGCGCAGTGGATAGACAACCGGCCCTGGAATCAGGAGTACCTGGGTTCAAATCTGATCTCAGACACTTAATAATTACCTAGCTGTGTGGCCTTGGGCAAGCCACTTAACCCCATTGCCTTGAAAAATCTTAAAAAAAAAGAAAGAAGGAAAACAGAAATCTAGGAAACAATTTTCACAGTTAAGGGTCCTGATAAAGGTCTCATTTCTAAAAATATATAAATTGAGAATTCAATTTGTAAGGTTACAAGTAATTCCCCAATTGATAAACAATCAAAGGCTATGAACATGCTGTTTTCAAATGAATAAATTAAAGTTATGAGGTACCACCTCACACCTAACAGATTGGCTAAAATGGAAAATAGGGAAAACAATCAATATTGGAAAGCTTGTGGTGGGGAATGGGACATTAATGCACTGCTGGTGAAGTTGTGAACTGGTCCAACCATCCAAACATTTATTGCTCAAAGCAATACAATTGGTCATACCTTTTGAGCCAGCAATACCAAATACTAGGCCTATATCCCTTTCATATATTCTGTCCCTGCTTCGCCAAATCATAATAGTGTGTTCCTTTTTAAGGACCACCAATTCTACTGGTGCATGGTTATATTGAAATATTCAAATGGATGTATGATGTCATAGATTCAGATCACAACCAAGAAACTCTTTTTGTTTGTTTGGTGTTTTTTTTAGGTTTTTGCAAGGCAAATGGGGTTAAGTGGCTTGCCCAAGGCCACACAGCTAGGTAATTATTAAGTGTTTGAGACTCGATTTGAACCCAGGTACTCCTGACTCCAGGGCTGGTGCTTTATCCACTGCGCCACCTAGGCCCCCAGAAACTCTTATTAATCCTAGGTAATACTCATCCATGTCAAAAGATCCTAAATTTAGAGATGGAAGGGACCACAGAGACCACTGAATAGAGCTATGTTTTTCTATAATTCACCATTTCATACTTTAGGCCTTCCTTACTTTGCCAAAGCACAAGTGGATAATTCTCACCATTCACCTGTCATCATGCATGTGATTAGCCCATATATTTTTTCATGATACTTGAATATAATCCTATACTTATATCCTTCAGGTTTCTCATGATTATAAACTAGTCTATTCCTAACCACAATGTGAGTTTTCCAGAGCCCTCTGTGTAATTCTCATCTTCATGTAATTGAAGTCAGTGGATGCAAAGCAACGTCATGGGTAAAATGCATTGAAAAGATAGGCTTCTAATGTTATGTGAAGTATGGAGTGAGTAAAAGTACTTTAGGGGAGGGAAAGGAAAGGGAGATGATAGAAAAATATGGAACTCAAAAGCATGCAAAAGGATGAATGCTGAAAACTACTTTTCATGTAATTGGAAAAGAAAATAAAATAATTTAAAAAAGAAAAAGGGAAAAAAAGTACTTTGCATTTTCCTGATTAATCTTTTTGAAAAAGGAATCAATTCATTTTTATTTTTATTTTCTATCTTAGAAATATCTACTGTTGGAGTTTGGAAAGTTTGGAGCCTCTTCCAAAATTTTGGATTTGAGTTGAAACCTGATGAAAGCCAGGGAGTCCAAGAGGTAGAGTGGAGGAGGGAGAGCACTCTAGTCATGGGAAGAAGTAAGAGGAAATAAAAGAGTTGGTATATTATTCCAAGAAAAACACCAGCAAGGACAGTGTTACCAGATTGCCAAATATGATGAGAGTGGAGGGGTGGTAAAGTGTAAGAAGACTGGAAAGGTAGAGGAAGGGAAGGGTTTTCAGAGATTTGAATGTTAAAAGATGTCATATAAAGATCCTGAAAATAATAAGAAGCCATTGGAATTAGGCGACTAGCAAAGTGGCATGTTCAAACCTAATCTTTAGGAAAATTTCAGGCAACTGAGGGGAGTTTGAATTAGAGAAAATGGAGAAGCTTGAGGAAGAAAGAACAAAAAAGAAACTTACCACAATAGTACAGATATGTACTAGTTATGTTAGTGGAGAGAAAAGAATGTATAAGAGACACCTTGTGACAGTAAAAATAAAAAGATCTAAGAAGAGACTAGAAATAAGAGATGAGAGAGAGTGAAGAGTAAAAATGAGGCCAATATTTTTAGTTAGAATGACTAGGAGAATGGCACCATCTACCAGTAATAGGAAACTTTAGAAGGAAAGAAATTTGGGGTTTTGGTGGGGAGATAGATAATGAGTTCTGTTTTGGATATGTTGAGTAAAATGTCTAAAAATCAGGTAATGATATGGAACTAAAGCTCAAGAAAGATACTAGAACTGACTATAGTGAACTGACAGTCATTTGCAGAATTGATGATTGGACCCATGGGAGCTGATGAAATTACTAAAAATGCATATATTAAGGAGGAAAAGACAAGTGCCAGGAGAGAGCTGGAGGGGGGGGGGAGGCTTTGGTTAATGGGTATGACATGGAAGAAGATTCAGCTCAATGAGGAGAAGTAGAACAAGTAGGAAAACTAGTCAAGAGAAGTGTCAAAACAACAACAGTAATCTTGCGAGGAGAGAAAATATAGAAGGTGATCAACCATGTCAAAGTCTGAAGAGAAGTCAATAAGAATAAGGATTGAGAAATGGCCATTGAATTTGGTTATTAAGAGATATTGGAAACTCAAATTTCAGTCAAATGTTGAAGTCAGAAACCAGACTGCAGGTGAATCAAATGAAAGAAGGAGAAGTTAAAATATAGACTATACACTATAAATTATTTTCTCATATAATACATTCATGAAAGAGAAGAGATTATATATAGGAAAACTTTAACAGGGATTGTTGCTAGTGAGAGTTGATTTTTTGTTTTTTGTTTTTTGGATGGAGGATATCATCTTTTAGTTTTCTCTTTTGTGTGCACATATATAAGTATGTGTGTGTGTGTATATGTAAACATGCTTATATTTTTTTCAATACTTTCTTTCATGACAGATTTTCCTTAACTCCATGTTTCTGTACAATATTCCCTAGATTCACTGTTGTTAATATAGCGAAAGATAATGTGGTATAATGAGACCAGCACTAAATTTAGAACCAAAAGGGCCCAAATTCAAATCCAGATTCTACCTGCTGTGTGATATCTGACTAGTTATTTCACCTGTTTTGTTTATCATTTATAAAGTAAGAAGGTTTAAACTAGATAATCTTTAAGGTACTTTCAAGATTTAAATCTATTAACCTATGTTATCAAAGATTATTCTGTTGGTGAGGGAATTCCTTCTAATAAACACTCTGATCACATAGCTTTTCTTTAACTTAGTAGATAAATTAATAAACAAATATTTAAATCTCATATGCAAGATCTGAGCTAGTCCTTCTTGTCTAAAAGAAATACTGTCCACTGTGGGATATTACATGTATTTATTAATAACCTATTTAATTGCCAAATCTAACAGCCTTGAGAAAAGCTCTGCTCCCTGGGGTTGGAGGGGCGACCCACCAGAGGGGTGGCCTGCCAGAGTGAAAGAACTTCAGCCTCCCAGAGGCAGCCCCAAGGTACTGGGAGCTGTGGCTCACAGCAGTGGGGGAGTTTCCTGAACTACACCCTGGGGAGCACTGAGCACAAATTGGGGACCTCTACTAGAGCAAGCATGTGGAGCCCAGCCCCCAGGGCACACAGCAAGCAGCATGGCCAGAACAGCCAAGTTCCAGGAACAGAAGCAGGCAGAGCAGGTAAGCAGGAGCCCCCAGGGCATGAGCCCATTCAACCTAGGGAGGGGAGTGAAGACAGAGAGACTGCAGAGCTCTGTCCTCTGCCTCTGGAACAGGACTCTAGGGCTCTGACCACATTCAGATCCTGATCGCAGTCTAGCCCCCCCCCCCCAATAGAACAGCAGAGGCCCCCTCCACCTCAGCCCCGTGGCAGAGGGGGGTGCATGTGGACATTCACAGGCCAGGAGGGAGGACAGAGCCTCACACACTGAGATCCTTGTGGGAGTGTCCCAAAAGCTCAGGAAGCACCCCCAAAACAGGCTCAGGCTGGGAAAATGAACAAGCAGATAAAAAAAGAACACCATTGAGAAATATTTTGCATATGAGCCCAAGAAGGATCAAAATACTCAGTCTGAAGATGAGGAAGCACAAGCTCCTACATCTAAAGACTCCAAGAAAAAACAGAAATTGGGCTCAGGCTATGACAGAGCTCAAAAAAGACTTTGAAAATCAAATGAGGGCGTTAGAAGAAAAACTGGGAAAAGAAATGAGAGAGATGCAGGAAAAACATGAAAATGAAGTCAGCAGCCTAGTCAACAAAATCCAAAAAAAAATGCTGAAGACAATAGCATGCTAAAAACCAGATTAGGTCAAATGGATAAAACAGTTGAAAAAGTTATTGAGGAGAAGAATGTTTTAAAAAGCAAAACTGGCCAGATGGAAAAATAGATAAGAAAACTCTGAGGAGAACAAATCCTTCAGACAAAGAATAGAACTCAGGGATATTGATGAATTTACCAGAAATCAGGAATCAATACTTCAAAAGCAAAAAAAATGAAAAATTAGAAATGTGAAATATCTCATTGAAAAAACAATTGATATGGAAAACAGACTTAGGAAAGATAATTTAAAAATTATTGGAATACCTGAAAGTCATGATCAGGAAAAGAGCCTTGATAATATTTTCAAAGAATTACTACAAGGAAGATTGCCCTGATATTCTAGAAGCAGAGGGCAAAATAGAAATGGAGAGAATCCACCGATCCCCTCGAGAAAGAGATCCCAAAATACCAAATCTAACAGCCTTTTCTCAATTCTCACCTTTCATTGTCTTTCCACACTTTTTCACACTGTGGAACACATTCTTTTTAAATTTTTTTAATATAAATAATTCATTTGTTTTCCAATTATATGCAATAGCAGTTTCTACCTAATATTTTTGTAATGTTTTGAATTTTACAATTTTCCACCCAACCTGACTTCACTCCCCCTAGTCCCCACAGAAGGTAGTCTGATAGTCTTTACATTGTTTCCATTACTATACTTTGATCAAAACTGAATGTGTTGAGAGAAAAATCAGATCCTTAAGGAAAAAATAAAATATAAGAGCTAGCAAAATTACATATTACATAAGACAACTTTCTAAAAAATGGAAGGCAATAGTCTTTGTTCTTTCTATAAACTCCAGTTCTTTCTTTGGATACAGAGGATATTCTTCATTGCAGATACCCTAAAATTGTCTCTTATTGTTTCACTGATGAAATGAGGTAGTCCCATAAGATTGTTCATCAACCTCATGTTGTTGCAGAGTACAATGTTCTTCTGGTTCTGCTTATCTCACTCAGCATCAATTCATGCAAGTCTTTCCAGGCTTTTCTGAAGTCCCATCCTTCCTGGTTTAAAATAGAACAATAATGTTCCATAATGTACATATAACATTATTTGTTCAGTCATTCCCCAATTGATGGACATTCACTTGATTTCCTACACTCTTCTTTCTAGGTTTCTATTCATCCAGGTCCCATCCACTAAGGACTGGTTTTCTTTGAACATTTGTACTCAATCCTTTTCTCTCCCATATCTCAGTACTTAGTACAATACTTGCAATTAGTAGATTCTTTAATAACAGATTATTGCTTGACCTCTTAAAATTGAACATGATCCTTTATATTCAACTTTACCAGTAATGAAATCAGAAAATTATTCTACAAATGTATCACTTGTGACTTTGAAATGACATGGAAGCATCTAGTGGCACAGTGGATAGAGTACTAGACTTGATATCAAGGAAGTTAAAGTCCAAATCTGGTCTCATATACTTAGGAGGTATGGGACCCTGGACAAATCTGTTAATCTCTTTCTCCCTCAGTTTCTTCAACTGTAAATTTGAAATTCCTAATCTCCTCCCCCCCCCCCCCGCCTACTGCTCATCTTCCACTCAGCTGGCAAATTTGCTAAATACAAGGATGACCATGCCAATATCTAACTAATAAATTCCAGTGGCTATGATCTCCAGAATTGAAATCTTTTGCTAAATTTCAAAGTTCTTCATAACCTGACCCTCTCTTGCCTATCTAGTCTTATCATGTCTTACCCATGCATTCTGTGATCATTAATGTTGGCCTTTTATAATGTCCCTCAAAAAAGACAGTCTGCTTCTTGTTTGTTCATTTTCATTGATTGCCCCCTATAACTGATATTCCTCTCTCCTAATCTAATACATCTTGACGTTTCAAACTTCTTTCAAATCCTAAGTAAAATACCATTTTTCCATTGGAAGCCTTTCTTTGTCCCCCTTAATGCTAGTGCCTTCCTCTATTGCTTATACCAAATTTATCACACACACACACACATATTAGATAGATATTTCTTTTTTGTACAAAGTTGTTTTTTATATTTACTCCCTCATTAGACTGTCTTTTAACTTTCTTTGTATCCCCAGTTCTTAGTATAATGTCTGGCACATAATAGGTATTTAATAAATATTTGTAAACTGACTTCTTAAAATTAAGGACTTAATGCTAAAGATACAATTGCTAATGATAGTCTAACAAAACATGTTCATTTATATTCTAGAGATATTTTGAAGGGAAAAGTTGATAGTAGATTAGATGTAAAGGGCAAAGGTTAATAAAAAATTGAAAATGACATTCTCTAAAAGTAGGTACATTCATAAATAATTTGATCAATAAAATCAATGACAAAGACATGTACTTGCAAATGTACAATATATTCAGTGTGATTTGGATATGGTTTTGTAATATTCTGTTCAGGTGAAGAAGTAATGAAAAGTGCTAAAAAAGTTAAACATTTTTAATTATACTAATTCCCCTAACAATATTTTTCATTTATGTTATCAGAAAATATAAAATTTTTTGAAGTTAAAACTATGATTGTTTAGATTATGTAAGCATGAAAATCAGAAAACCCAAAGGAAATACCTTACTGCCAAATATATTAAATATGCTCCCAACATAATTAAATGTTTTACTTCATTTCCATAGTAGCAGTTCCATGCCAAGATGGAATAATCATCCATTTTCATTACTGAATTCTACTCCACTTCATTTATTTAAATTTCTAGCTATCCAATATTAGATAATAATGCTCTTCCCACCAGAATAACATAACTGAACTGTTAGTCTTCCCTTTAGATATTAACTGTCCTAAATATGTTGTTCTTATTCTCTAGGAATATGAATTCTATATGAAATATAAGCTACATTCATCAAAATATTGCAAAATATGGCACTTCTACATATTTTCTATGTTCTGTCATAAATATGACAGAGGAAGGTGAAATAAATGAGAAAGTGAAGTGAGGGGAATAGGTACGTAGCTAAAATTTAACAGATGACTTAGAGAGGGTAAGATAAGCAAGAGATAATTAAAGTAATTTCAGTATTTTCCTTTTAGTCCATTCATCTATGCCCAAGACAGTTTAATTGATAATCTTGTAACTGTGAAGTTAAATTGTTGTACTTTATGCCAGATGGCATATTTCTCATCTGTATACTCACTTAAACTATGATGTCAAGTTTTCTCTATAGTGTTGAGTGGAGATTAGGGATGGAACTAGGAGCAAGGACACAGCTACTATAGTTTGCTGGCAAACAATAATAGCAGTTCAAATCCGGTCTCAGACACTTAATAATTACCTAGCTGTGTGGCCTTGGGCAAGCCACTTAACCCCATTTGCCTTGCAAAAACCTAAAAAAAATGTCAATTTGATAAATTCATTCACTTTTAGGGGCGGCTAGGTGGTGTAGTGGATAAAGCACCAGCCTTGGAGGCAGGAGTACTTGGGTTCAAATCTGGTCTCAGACACTTAATAATTACCTAGCTGTGTGGCCTTGGGCAAGCCACTTAACCCCATTTGCCGTGCAAAAAAAAAAAACCCCAACAACAAAAAAACCCACTAATAGCAATTTAAAGTGATTATTCTCTCTCTCTCTCTCTCTCTGTATATATATATATATATATATATATATATATATATATATATGTACATATATGTGAAAAACTTTGAGTTGCATTGTAGACAGAATTCTAAACTGCAATATTGTACTCATAACTTAAGTTATTGCTATAGAGTAGCAAAGGAAGTAATGCTTCATTTTAAAAACTGGTCTCTCTGTTATATTATACTTGTAAGCAACAACCTAGAAGAGGAAATTGAATAAAATGAAGATGAGTTCATTAAGAAAAAATTCTGTCAAATGTCATTTCATTTTCAAACAAACTAACAAAGCAGAGCTGAGTGAATTCAAAAACATATAATTTGATAAGAATAAATGTTAAAATTGGTTCCAATTCTATATAAACTCTTTGGAAAATTAGGTGACAGAACTCTCCCTACCTCTTTCTATGACACCAATATAGTGCTAATACCTCAACCAGGAAGAGTTAAAACAAAAAAAGAAAATTATCGGCCTGTCTCCCTGATGAACATAAAATATTACCACAACTATTATAAGTTATCATTAGGATAATACACTATGACCAAGTAGGATTTATCCCAAGAATGTAGGGTTAGTTCAAAATTAGGAAAACTTAGCATAATTAATTATATCAATAACAAACCTTTCAGATATCATATGATTATATCAATACATTCTGAAAAAGCTTTCGACAAAATACAGCACCCATTCCTCCTAAAAACACTAGAGAGTGTAGGAATAAATGGACTGTTCCTTAGAATAATAAACAGTATCTATCTGAAACCATCAACAAACATCATATGCAATAGGGATAGGCTAGAGGCATTCCCAATAAGAGCAGGGGTGAAATAAGGATGCCCATTATCACCACTACTATTCAATATCATATTAGAAATGTTAGCTTCAGCAATAAGAGAAGAAAAAGAAATTGAAGGAATTAGAATTGGCAAAGAGACAAAATTCTCACTCTTTGCAGATGACGTGATGGTATGCCTAGAGAATCCCAAAAAACTCATCTAAAAAACTACTAGAAATAATTAGCAACTTTATCAAGGTCACAGGATATAAAATAGACCCTCATAAATCTTCAACATTTCTATGTATGACAAACAAGATATAGTAGATAGAGCTAGAAAGAGAAATCCCATTCAAAGTAACCTCAGACAATACAAAATACCTGGGAGTCTACTTGCCAAGACAGACTCAGAAACTTTTTGAAAACAATTACAAAACACTTCTCACAAAAATAAAATCAGATTTAAATGACTGGGAAAACATCAACTGCTCATGGATAGGTTGAGCTAATATAAAAAAATGGCAATTCTACCAAAACTAAACTACTTGTTTAGTGGCCTACCAATCAAAATTCCAAAAAATTATTTTAAGTGAGTTAGAAAAAATTGTAAGAAAGTTCATATGAAAAATAAAAAGTCAAGAATTTCCAGGAATTCAATGAAAACAAGGGCAAAAAAAGGTGACTTAGTCTTACCAGATCTATAATTATATTATAAAGCATCAGTCATCAAAACTGTCTGGTATTGGCTAAGACATGGAGTGGTGGATCAGTGGAATAGACTAGGTGCAATAGCAGGAAATGATTATAGTAATCTGCTGTTTGAAAAACCCAAAGAGTACAGCTATTGGGATAAAAACTCTCTCTTTGATAAAAAAAAACTATTGGGAAAATTGCAAGTTAGAATGGAAGAAACTTGGATTAAACCAACACCTCACACCCTATACCAAAATAAGATCAATATGGATACAGGATTTAGACATGAAAAAATAATATTATAAGCAAACTAGAAGATCAATGAGCAGTTCACCTGTCAGATCTATGGAAAGGGAAGCAGTTTATGACTAAGGAAGAGAAGTAGAACATTATTAAAAACAAACTAAATAATTTTGATTACATTAAATCGAAAAGCTTTTGCATGGACAAAACCACTGTAACCAAGATCAAAAGAGATGTAGCAGGGGCGGCTAGGCAGCACAGTGGATAAAGCACCGGCCCTGGAGTCACGAGTATCTGGGTTCAAGGTCCCAGACACTTAATAATTACCTAGCTGTGTGGCCTTGGGCAAGCCACTAACCCCATTTGCCTTGCAAAAAAAAAATAACCTAAAAGAGATGTAGTAAATTGGGAAACAAATTTTACAGCTAGTATTTCTAACAAAGGACTCATTTCTAAAATATACAGAGAACTGAGTCAATTTTTTTTTAAAAAAGTCATTCCCAAATGACAAATGGTCAAAGGATATGCAAAGGCAATTTACAGATGAGGAAATCAAAGTGATCCATAGTCTTATGAAAAATTGCTCTAATTCACTATTTATTAGAGAAATGTAAATTAAACCTTCTCTGAGGTACCACCTCACACCTCTCAGACTGGACAATATGACCAGAAAGGACAATGATCAATGTTGGAAGGGATATGGGAAATCTGGGACACTAATTTATTATTGGTGGAGCTATGAACTCATTCAACCTTTCTGGAGAGTAATTTGGAATTACGCTCAAAGGGCAACAAAAATGTGCATGCCCTTTGATCCAGCAATACCACTACTGGGTCTATACCCTGAAGAGATGATGAAAAAGGGTAAAACATGACTTGTACAAAAATATTAATAGCAACCCTGTTTGTCATGGCAAAGAATTGGAGGAATTCAATTGGGGAATGACTTCACAAACTGTGTTATATGTATGTCATGGAGCACTATTTTTCTATTAGAAACCAGGAGGGATGGGAATTCAGGGAAGCACAGAAGGATTTGCATGAACTGATACTGAGTGAGATGAGCAGAACCAGATAAACATTGTACACCCTAACAACAACATGGGGGTGATGATCAACCTTGATGAACTTGTTCATTCCATCAATGCAACAATCAGGGACAATATGTGATGAAGAATACCATCTGTATCCAGAGAAAGGATTGTGGAGTTTAAAGAAAGACCAAAGACAATATATTACCTTTAATTTAGAAAAAAATGTTATCTTATGTAATTTTGCTGTCTCTCATACTTTATTTTTCTTCCTTAAGGATATGATTTCTCTCTCATCACATTCAACAATGTAAAAATTAATAGACTGCCTTCTTTGGGGGGGGTGGGGGGAGGGAAGCAAGATTAGGGGAAAAATTGTAAACCTCAAAATAAATAAAATCTATTAAAATAATATATGTTAAGTGGTGTTAACTAGTGGAAAATTAATTGTAGAAATGCATAAAAGCAAAATATTACAATGGAATGGAAAAGCAGAGTCTATACTACAGGAGATTACATTCTAATTGAAAGACAATGACAAAATATCTTTGGACATGATAAATACAAGATATTGATGGGAAATCTAATTTAAGATGTCCAATAGGAAGTTGGAGATAGGAGTACGGAACATAGGAGAGAGAGAGGAGGGCTGATTTAATAGATTTAAAAATCATCGGGGAAAGAAAATAGAATATATTGAGGAAAATAGAATAAGAGGAAAGGGGATAATATTTGCCACCACACACATTAGATATGTTCTAGATAAAAGGCCCAGCAACAGAGACAGAGAAGAAGTGATCTGGCAAGTAGGAAGAGAACTAAGATAAAGGAATGTTACGAAAATCTAGAGAGAAGAGAGAATCATGTGTAAGAGGAAGAACTATAATGCTAAGAATTACACAGAAGTTAAAAAGTATCAGGACTGAGAAAAAAGTCATTAGATTTGGAAATTAAGAGATCACTGATTACTTTGGAAGAATTAGTTTCAGTTTAGTGATGGACATGTTTGTGGGTAACAGGAAAGTAGATAGTAGACAAGGAAAGATAGAAGATAAGATAGAGAACAGGACTAATTCATGATAATCTGCTGGGGAAGAGGGATGGAAATGGAATCATTTGTGAATGTAGAAGACTGCCTTAACAAGGAGAAGGGCCACCTCTTCATATTAAAAAAAAAAAAAAAAGTAAAAGTACCTTCTCAGGAGTACAAGTTCTGGGTAAGTGGTCAATGGATTTAAACAAGTATGTTTCAAAAGAAGATATGTATATTGTCAAGGAATATGGGGAGAAATGCTGCAAGCCACTAAAAGAGAAGTTTATTAAAACACTCCTGAAATATAACCTCACATCTATCATAATATCAAGGATGTTTGTATCTTGATGATGCAAGTATTTCCCAAACGTTGGATATTACAATACACCTATGGCTTCTTTAAATTGAGGGAAGACCAGCATATTGTTACATTGTTAGTAGCATTAAAGTGTTATTTAAAATTCTTTGCATTTATGTGGGGGGGAAAGTTACTAATCTGCTTGGACCCTTTAATTCAGCAATGCCATGGATAGGTTAATATCTCACAAAGGTCATTGATTGAATCCCTTCTATATTACAGCTCTAGGACAATATCTACTCAGTCTCTTTGAGATTTAAACTTGCTTCACTTTATAAGTTATTAATTTGGAGCTAGGGATCTCTAAAATTTTAATAATCACTCATGATCATAATAAGGCATAATATGAGCACAAATTAACCAACAGGGAGTCACATAGATGTGTTACCAATGATATACTCTATACATTTGTTCAACATGTGGTTCAGTAGATTCTGTTTTTATGTCTAATCTCCACAAAATTATTACAGGATTCCAAAAATCTGTTTTCTCATCATGAGCCAAAGAAGGAGGCCAAATGTACAAGAATATCATAGTTATCATCTAGTAAAGAGATTTCAATATTTAGAAAGATTTTTAAATTTATTATATATTAATCTTTTAAACACTTTTCAAAGCACTTTATGGAAATATTTCTAAAATATATATCACACTTTTTGTTTCATTAGTAAATAATATATGGAACATAATCAAATCTTGATGATTCAGGTTTGCCATTTAGCAATTATTGAATTTTCCTATAATTGACTTGAACCTTTTAAAGGTTACTAGGGTCCTTGGAACTACAATTACCTCCAGTGACTGCTCCAAAACTGTTCTTCTCAGTGGACTTTTAATGTGGCAAGTGGAAAGTAATGTGATTACTTTTAGGTGTTATTGAGAATTCCCTAGATTATTTCTCTTTAAAATCAAAATTTCCAAATTGTGATGGTAATCTAACTGGCACCTCTTTTCTCTCCTTCCTCATGGCTTTTATAAGGCATCATCAGGTTAGGAAATTTGGAACACAGATTGGCAAAAACTAGTCGTAGACCAAAATCTCACACCCTGTACCCAGATAAGATGTAAATGGGTCAAGGATTCATACATAAAGATGATATCAAAAGCCAATTTAGGGGGAACAAGGAGTAATCTATCTGATCAATCTATGGAACTGGGAGAAATTTATGAGCAAAAAAAGAGATAGAGAACATAATAAATTACAAAATGAATAATTTTGACTATATTAAATTAGAAAAGTTTTATACAAATAAAACCATTGTAAACAAAATTAGAAGGAATGTAGAATGATGGGAAACAATTTTCACAGATAGTATCTCTTATAAAGGACTCATTTCTAAAATACTGAGAGAAGTAAGTCAAATTTTTAAGAGTACAAGTCATATTCCAAATGATAAATGGTCAAAGGATAGGAATAGTTTTCAGATGAAGAAATTAAATCTACCTATAGTTATATGAAAAAGTGCTCCAAGTCATTATTGATTAGAAAAATGCAAATTAAAACAAATCTGGGGGACCACCATATACCTACCAAATTTACTAAAATGCTTTTATTTTTATTTTTATTTTTTTTAGGTTTTTGCAAGGCAAATGGGGTTAAGTGGCTTGCCCAAGGCCACACAGCTAGGCAATTATTAAGTGTTTGAGACCGGATTTGAACCCAGGCACTCCTGACTCCAAGACCAGTACTTTATCCACTGTGCCACCTAGCCGCCCCTTGTTTTTATTTTTTAAATATTTTATTTATTTTGAATTTTACAATTTTTCCCCTAATCTTACTTACCCCCCCAACAGAAGACAATTTGTCAGTTTTTACATTGTTTCCATGGTATATATTGATCCAAATTGAATGTGATGAGTGAGAAATCATATCCTTAAGGAAGAACATAAAGTGTAAGAGATAGTAAAATCAGACAATAAGATATCAGTTCAAATTGACTAAAATGACAAAAAATTAAAATGATCACTGTTGGAGAGGATATGGGGAAAACTGGGACATTTTCCAATTCTTTACAATTATAAAAAAGAGCTGCTAAAGAACTGAAATTTAGGGAATACTCACCAATTGAAAAATGACTGAACAAGCTGTAGTATATGAATTTTTGGAGAATTATTATTCTGTAACAAATCATGAAAGGGAGGGGGTAAAGCCAAAACAGTGGAATAAAGACAGGAACTCCCTTAAGCTATTCCTCAGACCATGCCAAATACATTTAAATAATGACTTTAAACTAATTCTAGAGTGGAAGAACACACAAAAATTTGAGAGAAACAATTTTCCATCCCAAGACCACATGGAAGTTCTGTTGGAAGGGTTAGAAAGGTCATGCAGCTCAGCCTGGACTGTATCAGAGTGAACTGGATCCAGCCATTTAGGAACAGCCCAGGGGGTACCTGTGTCCATGGGGGTGCCTGGGCCCTGACAGCAGGAAGATTTCTAGAACTTACAGCCCGGGGATTGCCAAGGACAACTGGGAAGATTAGCAAGAAAACTCTGCTGCACCAGAGTGTGGAGTCCAGTCCAGTGCAAGCCTTAGTGCAGAATTGATCCCAGTGTTCCAGGAGCAGGCTTGCAGAGCCATCCAGCAGCTGCTTCCAGAGTACTCAGGCCATGGTTAGTAAGGGGGTTGGAGAGATTGCAGAAGTCTCTCTACTATCCCTGAGAGAGGACTCTGTTGCTTTGCCCATACTGAGATCTAAGTAACATACTAGAATCTCAGTCTCAGGAAAAGGAGCTTTACAGCCAAAGTAGAGCAGGGACTATCCTCACAGTTTCAGAGCAGAAAGGAGTGCTTGTGGTCATCCACCTACCAGAGCACAGGTCAAGAGAGCAGTCAAGTCTCATAAGACCTTGGAGGAATAAAAGCCCCTGGCCGGGGGTGGGGGTGGGGAGGTGCCTGAATACAACTGCAAAAACTCTCAAAAGCTTGGGACAGAGCATCCTCTATACTGGAAACAGGCTCCCACCTTAGCAAAGAGTTAAAATCAAATCATAGGCTGGGGAAATGAGCAAACAACAGAAGAAGAAAAAAATCCAAGCACAGATAATTACTTTGGTCCTAGGGAGGATCAAAAGACATACTCAGAAGATGACAAAGTTATAGTTTCTATATCCAAAGTCTCCAAGAAAAATATGAACTGGTCTCTGGCAATGGAAGAGCTCAAAAAAAAAAAGATTTGGAAAACCAAATAAGGAAGGTAGAGGAAAAATTGAGAAGAGAACTGAGAGTAATGAAGTAAAACCATGAAAACCGAGTCAGCAGCTTGGTGAAAGAATTACAAAAAAAATACTAAAGAAATCAATACCTTGAAAATCCAGTTTCGGTCAAATGGTAAAAAGTAGTCCAAAAGACCAAGGAGGAGAAGAATGCCTTAAAAAGCAGAATTGGTCAAATGGAAAAGTAGATACAAAAGCTCTCTGAAGAAAATAATTCCTTCATATGTAGAATAGAGCTAAAGGAAACAGGTGACTTTCTGAGAAATCAAAAAGTAATAAAATACAACCAAAAGAATGAAAAACTAGAAGTGAAATATCTCATTGGAAAAAAGCAAGTGACCTGGAAGACAAATTCAGGATAGATAGTTTTAAAATTTACTGGACTACCTGAAAATCATGACCAAAATAAAAAAGATCTAGATTTCACTTTTCGAAAAATAATCCAGGAAATCACCATGATAGCAAAGAAACAAAAAGTAAAATAGAAATTGAAAGAGTCCGCTGATAACCTCCTGAAAGAGATACTAAAATAAGAACTACCAGGAATATTATGGTCAAATTTCAGAATTCCCAAGTCAAGGAGAAAATTTTACAAGCAGTCAGAAAGAAACAATTCAAATATCATGGAATTAAGATAACACAAGATTGAGCACCTTCTACATTAAGGGCTTGTTGGATTTGGAATATGATATTCTGGAAGGAAAAGAGATTGGATAACAACCAAGAATCAATTATCCAGTAAAACTTAACTTACTCTTTCAAGGGAAAAGATGGACATTTAGTGAAGTAGGGTTTTCCTGATGAAATGACCAGACCTGAACTGAAAGTTGATCTGCAAGTACAAAACTTAGGTGAAGCATGTAGCGGGCAGATGGGAAAGGCAAATTATGAGGGATTTAATGATGTTGAACTGCTTTGTATTCTTGCATAGGAAGATGATACTGATAACTCATATAAACCTAATCATTTATTAGGGCAGTTAGAAGGAACATATATATAGATACGGCAAAGGAGAGAATTGACTTTGAATGTATAATATATTAAAAAGGTTGAATTAATGTACACAAGTAAATGTGGAGAAAGGGAAAGGAGAGGTAGAATGGCATAAGTCATTTCACATAAAAGAAGCAAGATAAAGTTTTTGCAATTCAGTAGAAGAGGGAGAAGGTCAGGGGGGGTGAGTGAGCCTTTGCTCTCATCATAAATGACTCAGAGAAGAAATGTAATTAGGTATAGAAATCCATCTTTATCCTAGAGGAATGTAGGAAAGGAAAATGATGGGAGAAAGAGGGAAGGGGGAGGAGAGAAGAGTGTAGATAATGAAAGAGAGGGAAGATTCTGGGAGAGGGTACTCAGATACTTTTGAGGAGTGACAGGGTATAAGAAGAGGAAAGAAAAGAATAAATAGGGTTGGGGGGAACAGAATGGAGGGAACTAGAGCTAGCAATAGTAAGTGTGGGGAAAATATTGAAGTAATTTCTCTGACGTATTTATGATAAAGAATGCTACCCATACCAAAGAAATAACTGATGGTGTCTGAAAACAGACCAAAACACACTTTTGTTTTAGGTTTTGCAAGGTAAATGGGGTTAAGTGGCTTGCCCAAGGCCACACAGCTAGGAAATTATTAAGTGTCTGAGACCGGATTTGAACCCAGGTACTCCTGACTCCAGGGCTGGTGCTTTAAAACACACTTTTTTTTAACCACACTTTATTTTTCTTGAGGTTTCTCTTTCTTTGTATGTGTGTGTGTGTGTGTGTGTGTGTGTGTGTGTGTGTGAGAGAGAGAGAGAGAGAGATTATGTTTACTTTTACAACATGACTATTGTAGCAATTTGTTTCATGGCTACAAATTTTTAGCCTACACCAAGAAACTTGCTTTCTCAATGAGAGGAGTAGAGTGGGAGAAAAGGAGAGAACTTGAAACTCAAGGTTTTGGAAGTAAATGTTGAAACTTGCTTTTGCATGTAGCTAGGGTAAAAAAAAATTAAATATTAAAATTTTAAAAATGATGAGTGGCCATAATTCAGAAAAGAATGAAAAGATATACATGAATTGATGCTGAGAGAAGTGAGCAGAATCAAGAGACCAGGATACCCGCTAGCAGCAATATTGTGAGATGATCAACTATATGCAACTCCTTGAAGCAATTTAGTGATCAAGGATAATCCTGAGAGACCTATTAAAGAACATGTCATCCATGAATTTTTGCTGTGCTTATGTCCAATTCACAATTTTTTCTTTGTTTTTCCTTGTAGATGTTTTGAATTTATTCTTGCCTTCTGAGTTTATCAATTCTCAATTCATAAACTCATTAATACTATGATAAAAATGCTTTTAAGAAGAAAAACTAACGATTCTAGAATGTTAATGCCTTCTTACAAGCATTTTTTTATTGTGGCATCAATGAGTATATGAATTAAGAACAGATAAACTCAAAAGACAAGAATGAATTCAAATCAGCTACAAGCAAAGATAAAGAAAAAAACTGAATTGGACATAAGTATAACAAGAATTCATACTTCTCAAAAAAGAGTAGCAAAGAAAAATAAGACAAAAATGAGAGTGAGGCAAGAAAATTATTAAAAGAAAATTTAAAAATAAGTAAAAGAGGCACAAAAAATAGTGAATAGCACCCTAAAAAATAGAATTTACCAAATGGACAAGGAGGCACAAAAATTTACTTATAAAAATAACTCTTTAAAAGTTGGATTGTCAGTGTGGCTAGGTGGTGTAGTGGATAAAGTACTGGCCCTCGAGTCAGGAGTACCTGAGTTCAAATCCAGTCTCAGACACTTAATAATTACCTAGCTGGTGGCCTTGGGCAAGCCACTTAACCCCATTTGCCTTGCAAAAAAAAGTTGGATTGTCAAATGGAAAAAAGAGGTACAAAGACTCATTGTGACAACTTTTGATGTTTTTTTGGCAAAGACCCTGGAGTGGTTTGCTATTTTATTCTACAAGTTGTTTTACAGATGAGGAAACTGAGGCAAACAATAAATTGATTTGTCCAGGGCTCTATCTCTCCGCTGTATCACCTGGATGCTTTCACCTTAAATAGTTGTACTAGTAATCTGTTTGATAAAATCACACACTAATTGACAAAATTTGCTAGAACTGGAAAGCAGTTTAGAAGAAACTAGGTATAAACCAACATTTCAAAATGTATTCCACTAATATAGTTAAAATGGAAAAATTATTTAGAGATAAACGATGTTATCATTAGTAAATTAGGGGAGCATAGAAAAGAATAACTATTAAAACTACAGATAAAGGGAAAGTTTGTGATCAAATAAGGGACAGAGAGGATCAGAAGAAGTTAAATGAAATGTTTTAATTATATTAAAATGATTTTGCACAAACAAATCTAATGCAACCAAAATTAGAAGGAAAACAGGAAACTAGAGAAAGTTTCTATGATAATGGTCTTATTTCTCAAATATATATTAAAATGAACTAAATTCATAAAAATATGAGTTGCCTTCCAATTATAAATGGTCAAAGGATATGAACAGAGAATTTCCAGAAGAATTCAAAGCTACTGATAGTCACATTTAAAAACTGTTCTAAATCACTACTGATTAGAGAAATGTAAATTAAAACAAATGTGAAATAATACCTCATGCCTCTTAGTTTGGTTAAAGTGAGAATAAAGAAAATGGAAAATACAAGAGGGCATATGGAAAAATACATACACTAAATGCATTCTTGGTAGAACTATGAACTGGTTCAAACCATTCTGGAAAACAACTTAGAGCTTCACCCAATAGACTCTCAAACTCTGCATGTCCTTTGACCCAGTAGTATCAGAATGAAGTCTAATTCTCAAAGAAAGGGAAAAGGACCTATACACACATATATTGATAGCTATTCTTTATATGGTGGCAAAGAATTGAAAATTAAGGCACTGCCCATGAATTGGAGAATGGGGGAAAATGTGGAACTCAAAAGTTTGAAGGAGTACCATTGGGCAGTAAGAAATGATAAACAGGATGATTTGCAAAATAACTAGAAATAAATTAATTGAAAAAAATTGAAGTGAGCAGAATCAGAACACCTACAACTATAATATAGTATGATCAACTATGAAGGACTTGGATTAATTATGAAAGATGATGATCAAAGACAATTCCAAAGGACACAAGATGAAAAATGCTATCTATAACCTGACAGAGATCTGATGAACTTGGAGTATAAATTTGAAGCAAATTTTTTACTTGCTTTATTTTTCTTGGTTTATTTATGCATGTGTTTTCTTTTGCAACATGGCCAATGCAGAAGTATGTCTTCCCATGTATATTCAATAACATATTACTTGCCTTCTCAAGTGCTAAATGAGAGGACAGAGGAATGGAGAGAATTTTGAACTCAAAATTGTAATGAAAATTAAAAAAATTTACATGCAATTAAAATAATTTTTAAATACAAATAAATAAAACAGTTTGAAAATCTTGAAGTACTATATAAATGCTATTGTTACCATTTTTATATTTGTCGCTAGCAATCATAATTGAAGGAAATATTGAATTGTAGTTCAAAAATTTAGAAAATAAAGATATAACTTTTCCCATCCAATTTCTGAGAACCCTTAGATTTTTTCACAAACATCTTGGGATTAAGAATCCATGCAATAAGTATTAATGTATTAATGATAGGAGAAGATCTAAAAATCATATCAGATATGGAATTTCCCTTTTGATCTTTATATTGCAATAGATTGATAATACAACACAAGATATCATACTATAAGTATATCAGAAAGTAGATAAAGAAAAATTTATATGAGAGCAATGAAAGACTTTGTGTTTGTCATTTTCAATCATAGTATCATATTTTTGTATTAAAGTAAAATATTACTAATTTGTAATTTAGGAATATTTAAAATTTTTAATTCAAACTTGTCTTCAGGTAACTTTCTCTATTAGTTCAAAATGTTTGAGAACTCATAAAATATTAAATTTTGAAAAACATTACATGGAAAGAGGTTCCAGGGACACTAGGAATATCATACACAATAATGGAATTCATTCTTCCTTGAACAACTCTTCTGAGATTAAATCAATGTTTAAATAAATGTCCCTCCTATGTTACTAAACATTTTCAAGAGTTTCACATAATACATCACTAAAAAAATGGGAAGAAATGCTTTTTTAAGAAGCTGTCTACTGGTAAATTACCTTAATTGATTCTGAAATGTTATTTTTTTTTATAATTTCACCAGTATTAAAAAGATAGAAAATGATCCAACCTAATTCATAGTATGCAACTTGGGGCAAAATTAAAGAATACCCAATCCTTTCAATCTTATTAAAAGAGAATTACCAAATTCTCCCTTCCTGTAAAAAAAAATAGAATAGCAGATACAAAATATTTATTTTTTTAAAGGAATTAAATCTAACTTGAAAGAAAATTAGCAAAGTTTGGTGGAACAGGCATGAGACTGAAAATTAGGAGATTCACTGCCTAGCTCTGGTTCTGACACTAACATTAAAAGGAAAAAAGGTGTAGTGAGTCTATGAATGAATAATGTCACCACTCTGCACATCTGTTTCATCATATATTAAATAAAGGAATTAAGACAAGATGATCTCTAAAATTCTTCCAAATCTAAAATGTTATGCTTTTTTTGCAAAATTTATTAAAAGAATTAAATATTTATTGTATTTATAGACTACAAATTATCAGATTTGTGAAATATCAGGTTCATTACATTTAAAGATCTATTTTTGGTATAACAACCTGAGATTTACAATATATCTAGTGAATTTGTTTTTTCTTTGAATAGCACAAGTTTGGAATGATTTTCTTCTAGAACAATAGAGGTCTTGAAATAATGCTGAACTGTATAAATAATACTTCAACAGTATCTATGTAGGGATACTTTGAAGTTATAAAATCTCATGTTGTTCACACCACCTTAGTTTTTCTCTAATGTAGCATTTGACAAGTATAACCATCAAAGGACCACATAAGAATCCAGACTTCTTATATTCTCATGAGAGTAATATAATGAAAGACAAGCTAGAAAGGTCATTTATAGAGGCATTTTGTGTCCAATGCTTTCCAAAAAACAGTGATTTTCTATTAGTGAACAAATACTAGATATTCTATAAGACTTCTATGTCAAAATTATGTAAGTTTTATAGTAAAAGGTTTCTGAATTAATCAAAGTGAAATATATAAATAAATCAAGTATATTTATAAAAATTATACTACTTAATTAGAAAAAGGCATGAACTTTTGTGTTGATGATATGTGCTTTAAAACTAAATTTCCTTGTTTCACAGGCAGTTTCTACATTCTATAAAATAAAAACAATGAGCATGAAAAGAAACGATAGATTAACAGTTGTTCAAATGGATAGGGCACTCTATTAACAGGCTAAATACAAATTTCATGTATCTTTCATCATCTAGGATAGCCTACACAAATAATCTCAATGGTCTCCTATTTCATGTCATTTATTTACTGAACATTATATTCAGATAACTCAATGAAATTTGCTTCTTAGTTTCCCTAGAACTATAACTAATCAAAACAGACTTACAAAGAAAAAAAAAATTTAGGAATAGTGAAGCTTACTAAAATTTATTTTGTATATACTGAAAACTAATGAGAACTTTGCTTAGATGAAGTTGTACTGATTTCTTAAGGTTTTGAAAGGGGTGGGATGATTCAGTACTCCAATTTTCTTTGGAATTTCTAAATATTTTTTAAGACTGTCTCTCTATAACATATGTTCTGGAAGCACAATAGCAATTCAAGCCTAAAAGCAATAATGATTGGAAGAAAAGTTTTGAACTGCTCCATTTTACCTATGAGTTTGCCCTTTCTTTGACAGCTTGTTGGCCATCCTTGGGAGTGAGGTTACCATATTGGTGTCAAACTTATTTTGAGGAATATGTGGGTGTGTTTGGCTCCACAAGAAAGTGAAGGGAGATTGTTAGTTTATATTACAAAGACCAGGAAAGGCCTGTATTGGTGTCTATGGGCAGGTATGAGTGTAAGACAAAAGACTTAGCTTCAACCTGATCAAAACCTGAGATTAGATCAGGTCAGCCACACCTAATTCTGAGTTAAACTGGGGTCTGTATCCTTCTCCTTTGCACAAACTCAAGGGGATTATTCTTCCTTCCCCTATGCTCATTATTATAATGAGCATGGCAAACAAAATGAATGTGGTCAATTAGATTGTGATCCATCCAATGATTGGCACAAAGAGGAAGGAACAAGTCTTTCATTAGGGTTACCAGGAAAGGTTTCCTGAAGAAAATGGTGCTTCAGTTGAGCTTTAAAAAAAAAAAGAGAGTCTATAATGTCAAAGTAAGAAGGGAGAACATTCTAGGCTATGGAAAGGTATAGTGATGGAGTGCCATGTGAGAGCAACAGCAGGAAGGGCAGTTTGGCTGGATCACAGAATTTGGAAAGGAGAATAATGGTCTGGAAAGATAAGATGGGGTCAGGTTGTAAAGAATATTAAAAGCTAAAAAAGACTGATTTTATTCTAGGTGTAATAGGAAAACACTGGAGGTGAGCAAGTAAGGGAATCTCATTGTCAGATCTATATTTAAAGAAAATTATTATGGCATGGAAGAGATCAGAGAAAGACGAGACAGATATCTAAATTGGGAGAGTGTTTCAATAATCTAGGCTATAAGTGATTAGGGCCAGAAATGAGTTTGTAGCTGTGTGAATGGGGTAAAGGTATAAATGAAATAGAAAAAGCATAAATGCTGAAATAGGAAAATACGGTAACTGATTAGATCAGGGAGGTAAGAGAGAATAAAGAAATCAGCATAGTCATAGGAACTAGTGAGGTTACCAAGAAAGGAATAGCCTGTAAAGGGAGAAGAAAAGAGAGTCTTAGGACTTTTAAAAGGATGATGAGCCAACAAAGAATAGTGAAGAAGAGACTTCAGACTAGCTGGAGAAGAACCAAGGGAGAGTTATATAAAGAAAAGTCAGAAAGGAGAGATAATCCGAAAAACAATGGAGTTAACAGTGTCAAATACAATAGATAGATCAAAAAGTGTGAAAAAGACATTCACATGTGACAGTTATGAGATCATTGATAACTTTGGAGAAAGTTGTTTCTGTTGAGTGATGAGCTTGGAAGCTAAATTGTAAAGGATTGAGGAAAGGAAGTGGACACAGTGTAGGATGATAGCTTGAGGAAATGTTAAGTCTAGTAGATTTTTTTTTTAAGAATGGGGAGAGCTAACATTGCTCAAAGACAATCCTTTATTAAGGAGTAACTGAAGAATGGGGAGGAGTGACTAAGAATACAATTGACTAAAGAAGAGAGGAGAGGAAAGGAGGATTTCTAATAGGCAGGTGGGGGCATAGTGAATAAAATGCTGGGTTTGGGTCAGAAAGTCCTGAGTTCAATCTAGTATTAGACACTTCTTAGTTGTGTGACCCTGGGAAAAACACAATCTCCATTTACCCAAGTTTTCTCATCTACAAAAATGGGGATAGTAATAGCACCTAATTCCCAGGGTTGTTGTGAGCATCAAATAAGACAAATTTAAAGAACTAAGTACATGGCAAGCACCATATAAATATTAATTATTATTATTAAATATACATAGCTATTTAAAAATAAAACAGATTCAGTATGAGAAAGATCATCTTCAGATATCTAAATGGAGTTCAACAGTTTATCTTGTTAATCACCAGAATTTCCTATTAACTGGTACTTCTATTATTCTGTAGTACATAAGTAGATACCTTTAGGCATGGCAAAATGCTGAATTACATCATGAATCAATGAAATATTAATTTATGCTCTATGCATCTATAGCATTAAGTTTATTGAATTCTAATTAACTGAAAACTAGTGATCCATGCATTGTATACATAGTAACAATTCATCAGAGTTATTTGATAAACCCATTCCTGGATTCTAATGGATAGTAAAAAATTTACATCTGCTTTTTTTTAATAGGAGGCTATTAAAATCATTAAATTATTTTCATTTAAAGTTTCCAAGAAGATGACAAGTGAAAAGTAAATGTTGGTTTATTAATTGCCTTCTAGGCCCTAATCACATATTAAAAATGTACTTTTCAAATTTCAATGGTCTGTTCAATTCAATTGTGTGTAATTATCCAAGTCCTTTATAGCTCTCCCAGTTTTTCTTTCCCTTTTATATTTGCCTAAAAGCAAATTACAAAAATCAATAAGGTAATTATTTTGAAAATTCCATATAGACATATTAGGAATTTCTGTATAAGCTAAAATAGTTACTTCTTTATTTTCCTAAATGTGCTTGCCTGTTTTATGTTACAACTTACAGAATTTTTCCAGCATTTTAACCTTTCACTGTCAAAAACTCAATAGTATTTTTAAAACTATAGGAGAGAACCCCATCAATTTTTCCTTAACTCTCATTACTCAAGATAATAACCTGTTATTTTTTGTTAAGCACAAGATTTATTTTTCATTTGCTAAAAGAAATAATACGTTACTTTAGTTTTTTTTCTTAAATGTGGAAAATAGTATTGCAACTAGTAACAATAATGCCGGAAATTAAGGACATAGGAGCCTTTTTCCCAGCTTCCATTCCCCAACCTCCAGTTTCTAGTTTCCAGCTACCTGACCTTAGTCTGTGGTGGGTCAAGCTTATGCTGATGTGACGGGAAATAACATGTTGGACCTTGGGACTGTAAGGACCAGTACATAATTTGCCTATTGGAGAGCACCTGGAGTCAGGTGCTGGACCACTCCCCAATTGCCACCCTTGTCCAACCTTCTACAGAAGTGCATTTAAGTCCAGAAGAGAAGCAAGCCCCTCTTTTTTCACTCTTCTTCATTCTACCTTTGCCTTGTAAAGATGGACTATCTTTTTCTTTCTTTCCTACGCCATGTGCTCCCAGCCTAGGCCTACTGGAGAACCATGGGCCCGTAGGTCATGTGGCTGGGCTAAGCCAGCCCTTATGATTGTCTGTACTTTATTCTCTCTCTCTCTCTCTCTCTCTCTCTCTCTCTCTCTCCCCCATATATATACATACACACACACCTCACCTAGCCTGTCCTCAAAGTGCTTACTGCTATTCCAGGAGGAGAAAAGGTTTTAATCTGTAGGTCTGTATAATAAATCCTGACAGTTTTAAATTCCAGAGATGTAGGTGAATTCATTCACTTTCACCAACTCTCAATCTCTATTGGAGACCCCCAAAACTCTGACAATAACAGTCTTAGGCATTCTGCTTTCCAAAAGATCAGTAATAATTCCTGCTAATTTTGAAAACTGGCAAGCAGCAAAGTGGATTAAATTGAGAATCAGAGTATCTTGGCAAGCATGATGCTGCCAGATAGTAGATATTTAATAATTATTTGCTAAATTGAATTAAATTCTGCCAAATGAGGAAATGTCACTGAGTATAAACAATTATTGTTATAAAAAACAATTGTTAATTCAAGAATTTATAGATAAAGAATAAAGCAACTTTATTGTTGGTACATATTTATGATAATAAACATTAATGATAATAATACAACTTTCCACTTAGATTGCTTCTTTCTTGCAATGAGCACAAAACCCTTGACATAGGTGGTCACAGAGAAATAAAAGTACTAACATCCCTTTTTTTATTAGGAAAACCAGGAAGTTATACAAATTGCCATCCACTAAAACTAACTTTATAACAGAAACCTGAACTTAGGCATATTGCTTCACATTCATCTAATTTTCCATTTCTCCAATAATGATTTATTTGTGTGGCTCATTTTTTCTGCTCAGAAAACTCCTTTTGTTGGAGGCAAAGAATACCAAGATGATTCAAACAAGGGAAATTATAAATAAATCAATGTCTATTACATTGCATTTATATGCCTGTATTCATAATTAAAAACAGGAATATTTGTTTCTATCATTTGTAAAGAGTGATTTTTTTCATGCATTACGGATGAAAGTTAAGGTTGGAAATTATTCTATTTGAATAACTAGTGAGGTTTGTGTTTGTATTAGTCTAGTAGTAGCTGGAGGAATTTGAAAGGTAGGTATAAATTATGTTTATTTCTATTTTATATGCAGTTCATTAGAATGATTTGAAGCAAGGAAAGATTTATCCTCTCCTCCCATGGTTTAGAAGGAAGAAAGGATGGAAGGGAGAGAAGAAAGGCATAAGGGAGGGGAGATTGGAGGGACAGAGAAGGAGGGGAGTTGACAGATCTTGGCATGGGACTTGATTCTGAAGTCCAGAGAATTTTAAGAATAAGTGAAGGGTAAGAAAAGCAGAGCAGTCTGAGCCTCTGAGCAAAATGAAGTCTCTAGTAGGAACTCTAATGGGAAAAGGGAAGACCTTAAGGAGGAACATTCTAAGATGAGCAACTGCAGGAGTAGAAGATTGTTTCAGGGAAAAGAGGCACTTTTAGGGTGAGAAAGGAACAGAAGGGATGATTTTTGAATTCCAATAGGGAATGACTAGATCAGGTGCAGTTGAAATTTTTACTGAGCCAATGAACTTGCTTCTAACTTACAAATAGCATTTATATCTTTATCACATATGAACATCTTTATCAGTATATGAAAACAAAAGGAGTCTGGAAAGTATAACAGACTGAACTGTGGTTGATTACCATGGACAAATTGTAGTATTTTATTGAGGAAACTAGCTTTGAACTTGAAAGGATGGTTAAACAAGAATCAAACAATCAATCAGTAAACATGTATTAAGTATCTACAATAGGCCCACAGTGCCTGCACTCTCCTCACTACTAGGGATATAAATAGAGGCAAACATTGCCCCTGTCTTCTGCAAGAGGATACTTCTACTAATCCTAAACTAAAGACTTTTGCCTTCTCTTAAAGAATACAGCAGTACTCCATGTGAAAAGATCCCTTCACCTTGAAAAGAAGACAGTGCCATTCTGCTGAGCCAATGACTGAAGGTGATGAGAAACTGCAGCTGCCCTTCAAAAAAAGCAAGCCTAATGAATCTAGCTGATCAACTCAAGTAGAAGAGATGCAGGACTTTCAGAGCAGCCTAGTAAATTGATTGACTTGATTCTGAAAGTTCAACAATAATCCAGCAGCCAACTGATTTGTCTGACCAGTCCTAGCAGCAAAGAGGTCTAGCACTCTTTATCCAGGGGCATCTCAGTTTCAGGGTGATGCAGTTCAGCCCCTAAATGACAGATTCCTTCAGGATAGAATGAAATCAACCCATCCAGCTTTGTACTTTGCAAGAAGTCAGCCTACTTGAGCAATTTATCTATCACCAACACTATTACATCCTGCAACAAACTTCTCAAGGAGCCACTGGAAAAGAAAGCAAATTGAGGCTCTGAGGACTGCCACATACAATATGTCAAATGTTTTTTTTAATTGAAAAACTGCATCTACTGGATGATTATTAAGGAATAACACATGGTGGGCACATGAGTTTCTAATACCTTGAAAGTAGTAGA
The DNA here is from genome assembly GCF_037893015.1 of Macrotis lagotis. Lineage (NCBI taxonomy): Eukaryota > Metazoa > Chordata > Mammalia > Peramelemorphia > Peramelidae > Macrotis > Macrotis lagotis. The sequence continues at coordinate 144,195,630 of NC_133661.1, read as the reverse complement.
GGAATAGTTGGTTTATGGGAGAGGTCCAAGACAGGGCATTTCAGAAAAGCCAGCAACAGAAATGAACCAGATGAAGAAGATATGGAACCACACATTATCAATGCAGATATTAAACACTGATAAAATAAGTAGAGAAAAAGCATCTACTTTTTTAAAGACTTAAGTTGAAGAAATAATTAGAATATAGTATTCATTTGAAATCTGAGAAAGTCTAAAGCATTGATGATACTTTAGAGAGATTAGGAATCCATTTTATATGCTATACCATGTAACCCAAGCTAATCATAACTATTTATTACCAAAGAAATCAACCATCCCATATAGATGTTGAAATCCAGCTTCATCCAAAGTATAATTCCTTACTGCAAAGTCATATTGGAATGTTTTTCTATTTTGAGAAGAATTTTGTTAACCTCCTAAATGGTCAGGTTGGCAAATATACATTTTTTTCCCAAAAGGAGAGGATGTCATCTTCATATACCTAGAAAATAATGACAAAAGTGACATGAGTCCCTGTCTTCTTGACACTTAAGCCAATTTTTAGATCTCAGGCTATTTCTGCTTCCTGAGATCCAAGATCCTTGGCAATGTTATTATCAGCAGTCGTTTGATAAATCCTGAGACATGTTCAGTTAACCTCCCTTTGCATCTAATAATCAATCAATAACCATTTATTAAGCCAAATTTTTCAGTTCACTCTCTGCTTTTCTTATAGTCAAAAATACTTTTTTGTTACATGTATTGTTATTCTTTTAAATTTGTCACTGCAACCTAAGTAATTATAATTATATCTCCCTCAGAGGTATGTTATTAATATTTTAATATTTACTTTCATTTTATATATCTCTCATGTTGAAACAAATATCTTTACACATTTTGTACCATGTTTTGGGTTTTCTTTTGGTTAATTTTTATCAGTAACATAATTATTTTGAAGTATCATACTTTTAATTCAATTCTTTTCTGTAGTATTTTTTCCAGAATAAACTCATCTGTTACTTTTTCCTCAGATACATTTTTAAACTGATTATATTTAAACTGAAGACAAAGTAGAAAAGTATAATAATCAAATCAATCCATAGTATACTATTACATGATTGATAAACAAACTAACTCAAATTTCTCAGGGACAAAAATTATTTTGAAGCTTCATAATGGTACAATTATAAACTTTAAAAAAATTCTCTTACTGAATTAATTCCTAGAATGCATTCTTTCTATATTGACACTACTGAAGAATGTCTATCACAGACCTTACAGAATTTAGTCTACTGATAAGTTTGTTACCATTTTATGTAAAGAGTAATGTAAAGAAAAATTATTTTATTTCTGACAATACCATAGATAGAGAATCATTTTTATGTCTGAAAATACTATGATAACATGAAATAGCATGAGGTGCAACTTATCCTTTTTTTAAATGTAAGTAGCTCTACAGGATAAAAGTAAAAAAAAAAAGAATAAAAGACTGATCTTGTACTTTTCTGACCTTAACTCATGTTCATAATCCCCCAGCATAAACTGAAATAGAACAAAAACACTTGGGAACAAATGTGTTCTAGTTATCATTTGTAAGAAATGCATTTTATAAATATCACCAATTCAAAACCTCTTATTTGATTCAAACATCATGCCAAGAATTTTTCATTTTCTTTTAGATGAAATCATATGTGTAAGCAGTCTTACATTTCATCTCACATCTCTATTCCCTTTTCTAGAAATTCTCTACTTCACCTTTCTTCAATAATTGATTTCATTGTCATGAATGACTTTTCTGTCACTTAATGTTATTTTAAATCCTTCTGTTGTCCTTCTATTTCCTCATCTTTTGTCCTTTTAAAAATTTTATGACTTAGCATTAATAACCAGAGTAGTCTTTTCACTGCCAATGATAATAAATTCTTTACATTTACATTTTAATTTATCTTCAATCAATATTTATACAAAGAATGTATTAAAATATACAAGCTTCAAAATCTGTTTTGAAGTCAAAAATCTGTTTTGATCCAGATTATCATGAAAAAGAACCTATATCCTTTTGGCCTTGAATGGAATTCATTAAAAATCATCTCAAGACATCAACTATTTTTAAAAAAGTAATACTGACATAAAATACATAAGAAAGTTAAAATAAGTAAAGAGTGAACATATATTTCAATTAAGTAAATTCATTAGAACAAATTATAGGTTAGCTAGTAAGGATAAGCAAAAAGAATTGCAATGTTTTACAATGAGTGGGAAATAGATCAGTTGTAATCTATTTCTCACTCATTGTAAAACATTGCAATGAAAAATAGACACACTTTTTCAAGGTGTCTTTTCAGTAGTCATTTAATAGGATTACATAGTTCATTTAATACAGTAAGTATAATGAAGCTTTAATTTTCCTGGTTAACTTATCAAAAATTTCCATAAGATGCTGTTAAGATTATCTTTAAAACTAGAAATCTAGTTGTCTCATGTTTCTTTTCTCCAAGTATGGCAATAGATTAATAACATGCCTGGGGAGATTGGGTTTTTCCCAGTTTTAGTCTTCCTAAAAGAAGAGAAATGAGACAGCTCTAGGGCAGATGACAAGGCAAGGAGATAGTTTGGAAACAAATCTGGCTGGGTATAAGTAGATCTAAGTTCTAGTCATAACTTTGCCACTAACTAGTTATGCTACTGAAGCTTAAGAAGGTAATCTTACATTTCAAGCCTCAACTTTCCCATCTAGAAATGAATAAACCAAAATAAATGACCTCTAAGGTTGAACTCATAAGCCACAGCTCTAATTTTTGAAATGTTATCTGCTGCAGAAGATAGAATAAAGGATGTAGACTTGTAAGACCTACAGTGAAAACTGGATCTGCTGTGCAACCTTAGATGAGTCATACCCTCTTTGGAAACATTTTTTAAATGAGGCAGTTGAACTAGGTGCTCTTTAAGGTTCTTTCTAAGGTCCCTTCCAACCATAAATCCTATAATTTTCTGATGTATTTAGTCAGGATTAAAGCATGGAAATTGTTGCCTTCATATCAATTAATGAGGGAAAATGCTTCATGGAGATGATGATATTTCAATCACTGCTTGAATAAAGAAGTAAAATATCATTTTGTAATTGCTTTGGAATAGATGACTCTAGTGGAATGCTAAAGCATTTTGCTTGTGAATAATAGCTTAGCTAGGATCCAGTAATGCAAGCCAGAATTTCCTATGCAATAATTTAATATTCAAATAATACTAAATGAGACAAAACTATAATCTTTTAGGAGAATATTTATGATTTTGAATATTATATTAGATAATTATAGATGGTATTTGTATAGTGTTTTCTTCAACGAACATAATGTATTTTGTGAGATGCATTCAAAAAAAAATCTGTGAATGAGGTATGATTGGCATATGTAGATTCCAGATTAATGTGGAACTCCTAAGGTGGAATTTCTCTACCAATGCAGATTTGTAATTCATCTGTCATGTATAATATTACAGGATTAACTACAGTACCTCAAAAGCTAGACTGTATCAGAGGCAACACTTGAACTCAGTTCTTCCCAGTCCACGAAATGGCAAAGATCCAAGAATGAGCTCTTTCAATGGTGACATCCACATGTACTCAACCAAAATTATGTTGACAAAGAAATAATAAACAAATGATTGAATAAAAGGAGTTCCAAAACCAGAAAGATATGAGATAGCAATTCAAAACCACGTTATTGCCACCAGATATTATAAAAAGATTTACCTTAAAAACCAATAATTTGTCAATGAAAATTTTATATTGAAAAAAGTAACCATTGTGCAGCATTTCAGATTTTAAAAAATTATTTAGTATTCAATTAATATGTTGCAAGTCATGACCCAGTGATTAAAATTATACAGCTGAAGCTTTCTACTTTTCAGTAGTACCTGAAGACAAAAAAAATCCCCAAGTAAAAATAAAGAGCTTGAAAGATATATGTGTGTGTGTGTGTGTGTGTTGATATACATATATATAATGTTCCTTGAATCTGAATTTTTTCACATATATAGTCATTCCCAAGTTCAAATGGACATAGCACTGAGTTAAAAAAATTTAAGAATAATCTCTATTATAGTAATCACCATGCTTAATTTCCATTATACAAATTATATCAATGAAGTTTTGACTATATTTATAGTGAAACATCAAAATGTCATTTAGTTTCAATAGTGCCAAACTCTCCATGACTGTCAAGTGAATAGAAAGACTGAAGATTTTGAGATGGGATCCAGGAATCCAATAAATGAAGTGATACTGTCAAACACTGGCTTTCTGAATTCAAAGGCAAACTGGAGGAAGATATTTAGAGCAATTATTATCTTTCCAATGCCAATCTGAACATTCACCTTTGAAATAATTAAAAGTATTCAAAGAATTGTTTAATATAAAGATAGAAATAAAAAATCAATAAATTAGTAAATAAAGCGAACCTATAGATAAACACTGCTTTCTTTAAAAAAAAGAATAAAATTAAATAAGTTCTCAGATACATAATAAACAGGCTAAAATTTTACATTTCCAATTACCACAAAAACAACAATGATAATAATATATAACTCCAGGTCTAGAATCAAGAAGATCCAGCATTAGATACTTCCTAGACCTGGACAAATCATTTAGCCGCTCTGCCTCAGTTCTTTCAACTATAGAATGGGAATAATGACACTGGAATTTCCAGGGTTGCTTTAAGGATCTAATGGAACAATTCTTATGAAGCATTGAGCACAGGGTCCAGCATGCAGTATTTATTATATATTACTTAGAGTTGTAATTGTTATTGTTACTATTAGAACTGGCATTTATATAGCATTTTAAGATTTGCAAAAGTGATTTTCAAATATCTTATTTGATTCTTACAACACCTCTGGGAAGGAGTTTCTATTAAGAGTCATTTTACAGGGGTGGCTAGGTGGTGCAGAGAATAGACCACTGGCCCTGGAGTACCTGATTTCAAATTCGGCCTCAGACACTTAATAATTACCTAACTGAGTGCACTTGGGCAAGCCACTTAACCCCGTTTGCCTTGTAAAAAAAAGCCATTTTACAGATTAAGAAACTAAGGAAAACTGAGGTTAAGTGACTTGCCAAAGGTCACCTGTAAGTGTCAAAGGAACTCACGTTTTCCTGACCACAGACCCAGCATTCTATCTACTGTACTATCTATCTGTCAGGAATACTTCCTAAAAAGACACTACTTCAGAAGTAAAGGATGATAAAGACTTACTGCTAAATGGAAACCATTTAACAACTAACATTCAAATATAGAATCAAATGATTTCTCTCTCATCACATTCAACTTAGATCAACTTATATCATGGAAACAATGTAAAGACTAACAGACTGCCTTCTGTGGGGGTAGGGCAAGGGAAGCTACCACCACCACTACTACTAAGACGAGGATGACTACTACTACTACTACTACTACTACTACTACTACTACTACTACTACTACTACTACCACCACCACTACTACCTCTACTACTAATAATGGCTACTACCTCAAAGTGCAAACCTATTAACCATGTTGTTAGGTATGGGTAGAGAAAAAGAAAAGTAGGAGAATTCCAGGCAGGGTTATATAGAACGGAGTTTTTTGTACCCAATATATGATCAGAGTAGCTGTGAAAGTTCAGAAGAATCTCTGAAATGCTGGTAAACTGGGCTCTGGTGGTAACCTTCATAGGGTAATCAACTATTCTATGTAATATAAACAGAAGTAGTATTAGCATAGTGCTACAGACATGAACTAATCATGATGATTAATTTTAAATGGAGAAAAGAAAAACCTGTATCAACACTCCAAGTTCTAGAACCAGCCCCACCACACACATACACATACACACACACACACACACACACAAACACACACACAAACACACACACAAACACACAAATCCTAAGCTATATAAGGAAAAAATACAAATACCTGTTGAAAATGCTTTTGAGTAGACAGTACTGACCATTAAAGCAGCCAAATCATGATTGCAGATGAAACTAAGCAAAGATAAAAATCCTTTCATTTTGTACTAATAGTGTCTCCTGAAAAATTTTAAAAAGAATTCATTCCTTATATAGACAAAGACTTCATGCCATCTTTTTCAAAAGTACACTCAGCTTTAAGCTATATATAAATGTATTACTGATAGGTATAAGACAATTCTTTTTTTAAAGATTTTATTGATTTTGAGTTTTACAATTTTTCCCCTAATCTTACTTCCCTCCCCTTACCCCACACAGAAGGCAATTGGTCAGTTTTTACATTGTTTCCATGATACATTGATCCAAATTGAAGGTGATGAGAAAGAAATCATAAAACTTAAGGAAGAAACATAAATTATAAGAGATAGCAAGATCAGACAATAAGATATCAGTCTTTTTCTAAGTTAAAGGTAATGGTCTTTGTTCAAACTCCATAGTTCTTTCTCTGGATACAGATCGTATTCTCCATTGCAGACAGCCCCAAATTGTCCCTGATTGTTACACTGAAGGAAAGAGTGAGTCCATCAAGGTTGATCATCACCCCCATGTTGCTGTTAGAGTATATAGTGTTTTTCTGGTTCTGCTCATCTCACTCAGCATCAGTTCATGCAAATCCCTCCAGGTTTCCCTGAATTCCCATCCCTCCTGGTTTCTAATAGAACAATAGTGTTCTATGACATACATCTACCACAGTTTGCTAAGTCATTCCCCAATTGAAGGACATTTACTTGATTTCCAATTCTTTGCCACCACAAACAGGGCTGCTATGATGCTTTTACCCTTTGTCGTCATCTTTTCAGGGTATAGACCCAGTAGTAGTATTAATGGATCAAAAGGTAAGCACATTTTTGTTGCCCTTTGGGTGTAGTTCCAAATTTCTCTCCAGAAAGTTTGGATGAGTTCATCACTCCACCAGCAATGTAATAGCGTAAGATTACATCAGGTATTTTATATACATATACATATATATGTATATATATATATATATATTATACCCATAGTAGATGTTATTTGATATTCATATTGAGTTCTATATTATATATAAGAAATGAAGACAGGTACTAAAATTGAAAAAGGGATCAATCACTGAATAATAGAAACCCTCAAATTACAAACAGCCACGAAAATAAGCACTGAAGCACCAAATGACTAAAAGGTAGATAGCAAAACTTAAGCTAAAAATTCTAAAAAGCTTTTTGGTCCAAATGTCTTGAATCTATATAACATAATTATATGAAAAACAGCCAATTTTTTTTTTTTTACTTTTTGCAAGGCAATGTGGTTAAGTGGCTTGCCCAAGGCCACACAATTAGGTAAGTATTAAGTGTCTGAGGCCAGATTTGAAATCAGGTACTCCTGACTCCAGGGCCAGTGCGCTATCCACTGTGCCACCTAGCTGCCCCAATTTTTGTCTATTTTAAAAAATATTTATTTATTTTAAATTTTACAATTTCCCCCATCACGTTTCCCTCCCCCACTCCCACAGAAGGCCATCTGTTAGTCTTTACATTAAAACAGTCATTTTTAAAGATATGCTATCAGATATAACTATCAAAACATATTCTCTCAGCATATTTGACAAAAATTATGAAAATATTTTAAGACTTGCAAATGACCATCATTTCCCTTAGAAGAAACATGGCAGAAAAGTTGAATTAATGTACTTCAAACACCATCATGAAAAAAAGTGACTTGAGGGAGCTCCTTAAGATCAGATAAATGTAACAAGTAAAAAGAAATCTAGAAAATAGAAACATAATATATATTCCTGTGATACCTAGCAAACAAATCAATCAAACAAGTATTTAAGTGATACTGTATGACAGGCACTTTGTAAGGCAACAGGGATACAAATAAACAATTTCCTCTTACAAGGAGTTGATATTCTAATGGAGGATGCAAGAACATATAAAAATTTATCAGTATAAATAAAAGTAAGTAAATATACACACACAAAGTAAAAATGAGATAGTTTTGAAGGTATACAACAGTAATTTGTATTAGGAAAAGTTTTATGTGGAAGAAGTGTTTGCACTGCTTCTTAAAATAAAAAGGGGTCTATTCAGCAATGATCAAGAGATGGGAAATAAAGTGCAACAGATGTCAAAAGTATACTAATAACTACAGACAACAGAAATATAAAAAAACAAAAACAGGTAATAACAACAAAAATGCTTAGCTAAGGAACCAATCATTTATGGTTTTTGGTTTGTTTTACAAGGCAATCAGGATTAAGTAACTTGTTCAGTCAAACAGCTAAGAAGTGTCAAGTGTCTGAGGTCATATTTGACCTTGGATCCTTCTGTTTCCAGGGCCACAGCTCAATCTACTTTATCACCTACCTGCCTCAAGGTCTTTCTTGATGTACACAAGATGACAAGAGTAAAAAGAGAAGTCCCAATGAAGTAACAATAAGTAAACCAAGAAACAAGTCAGAAATCTCATGACCTAGCTCAGAACTAGGTAAACAACCAGACCCTAGTCTCCAGCAGCACCAGCAAACCTCTATCTCTCAGCACAGCAGGAGACAGGAGTATCTTCCATAGGCCTCAGAGTAACATCAGTATAGCACCAAGTAAACAAGCTGCAAGACAATGCTTCTTCCAAATTGGAAGCAGAGCTCAAATCAAACGAGAAAAGATAAAAAATGATGACCAAAAACAATAACAAAAATACCTGACCTTAGAACGTTAATATGGTGAAAGGGATGATCAAGACAATGCAAAACCTAAAAGAAAAATAGGCTTCAAACTCAGAAAGAACTCATAGAGGAATTCAAAAAGGAACTTAAAAATCATATGAAAGATAGGAAAAAACTTGGAAAATGTGAGTGATATAAAAAATTATGGAAAAAGTGTCAACAGCTTGAAAAAAAAGAATACAACCACTTAAAAAGTAGATTTGACCAAATAGAAGAGGAAATATAAAAGCTAACTGGAAACCAAATTCTTAAAAATTAAAATTGGATGTTAAACACAATTGTATATGTACAACTTTACCAAACTGTTCATTGCCTTGGAAAAGGGGAAGGAAAAGGAGGGTGGTAGAAATTTTCAAATAGATGAATGTTGAAAAAACTACTTAAATTTTCAAATGGATGAATGTTGAAAAACTACTTTTGTATGCAGTTGGGAAAATAAAATTTCGGTTGATAAAAGTGAGACTATTAGAAACTAATAACTCTATTAGATATCAAGTCTCAATCAATGAAATTCAAACACATGAAAAAATCAGAAAAAACGTAAAATGTATCATTGCAAATACTACCAATCTGGAAAATAGATTCAGGAGAGATGATGTCAGAAACACTAGACTAACTGAAATCTATGATCAAAAGAAGGACCTGAACAGCATCTTTCCAGAAATTATCAAGGAAAACTGCTCTGATAACCTGGAACCAGAGAACAAAATAGGCAATAAAAGAATTCATTGGTCACCTCAGGGAAATTCCAAGATAAAATCTCCAAGGAATATTATAGCCTAATTACAAAATGTAAGCAGATAGAAGATCAAAAACCAGAACCCTATAATAAATTGTTTATGAGAAACACACTTTAAGTAGAGAGACATCCAGAGTAAAGGTGAAGGACTTGAGTAGACTCTGTTATGTTTCAATATACATAAAAAAGGAGGGTTAGTAAAGCTGATCTCAGAAAAAACAAAAGTAAAAATAGACTTAATTAAAGGAGCTGAGGAAGGAAACTCCATCTTGTCTAAAAGGTACCATAGACAATGAAGCAATATCAATACTTAAGATATATATACACCAAGTAGTATAGCATCTGAATTGACTGGGTTTTTTTTATTAAGGTATTTGCAAGGCAAATGGGGTTAAGTGGCTTGCCCAAGGTCACATAGCTAGGTAATTATTAAATGTCTGAGGCCAGATTTGAACTCAGGTACTCCTGACTCCAGGACCAGCGCTCTATCCACTGTACTACCTAGCCACCCCAGCATCCAAATTGTTAAAGAAGTAAAGTGAGTTACAGGTTCATAATCAAACAAGAGAGAAAGAACATTACAAAATATGGAATAGGTAATTTGATCATATGAAATTAAAATCTTTTTGCATAAATAAAATAAATGCAACCAAGGAAAGCAGATTACAAGTGATAAAGGTCTCATTTCTCAAATATATGGAAAACTGAGTCAAAATGATTAGAATACAGGTCACATCCCAATGAATAAATGATCAAGGGATATGAATTGACAATTTTTAGATGAAGAAATCAAAGCTACCTCAAGGCATATGAAGAAGTGCTCTAAATGACTTTTTTTAAGGTTTTTGCAAGGCATTGGGGTTAAGTGGCTTGCCCAAGGCCACACAGATATGTAATTAAGTGTCTGAGGCTGGATTTGAACTCAGGCACTCCTGACTCCAGGGCCAGTGCTCTATCCACTGCGCCACCTAGCTGCCCTCTAAATAACTTTTGATTAGAGAAATGAAAATTAAAACAACTCTGACCACCTCACACATATCAGTTAGGTTAATATGACAAAAAAAGGAAAATGATAAATGTTGGACAGGATGTGGGAAATCTGGGACATTAATGCACTATTGTTGAAGTTGTAGAGTGATCCAACCATTCTGGAGAACAATTTGGATCTGTGCCCAAAGGATAGGTAATTGTTCATATTCTTTGATCCAGCAATACCATTACTAGGACTATATCAAAACAGATCATAAAAATAGGGAAGTAACAACATGGAAAAATATTTAAAGCAGTCTCTTTTGTGGTGCCTTAGTTGGTTGGATGGGTTGGTTGGTTGGTTGGTTGGTTCTTGTCCTTTATTTTTAAAGAGGACCAAAATGATATCATTGTTTGAGACAAATTACAGTGTGTCCTACTGTGGATGATCAGACAGACAGATCACAGGTTGGGCACAAATATTCCATGTGAACACCTGGGGTGGGTATTCTTTTTTATTTATTTATTTATTTAAAGCAATGGGGTTAAGAGGGACTTGCCTAAGGTCACACAGCTAGGCAATTATTATTATTACCTGTCTGAGGTCAAATTTGAACTCAGTCCTCCTGACTCCAGGGCCAGTGCTCTATTCACAGCACTACCTAGCTGCCCCGGGGTGGGTATTCTAAACCTACAGATGTCACATTCCTTTGAGGAACCTCAATTCTGCCTTCCACATAGTGTAGTACACTAGTTTTTCTATTTGCACACTACTCCAAATAACAATGAATGTGAATAAAATAATTGCATGAGAGTGACTGGTCCCAGAATTGGTTTTAGCCTGAATTTCATTGAAAAAGCTGAAAATGAGATAACAATCATAACTTTGGTAGACAGCTTTAAAATTTGCAGAGGACTTAAACTTTCTCAATATGTATGCATATATTCACATGTACATATCAATACACACATATGTAATATATTTGAACATCATAACAACCTTGTGAGGTATTATTATTAATCCTATTTAAATATGAAAAAACTGAGGCTGAGAAAAGTTAAGCGATTTGAATAAGTTCACACAATTAATAGGTATCCAAGCAGGGTTATACGGTGGTCTTCCTGACAAGGTTCAACCAATTATAGAATCTAGTCACAGATTTTGCATGAAAACATAAAGTCCAAAATATCACTGAAGATAAAACAAATTAAATTTATTGTGATTGTAATAATACTACACAATAATACTGATACACATGATAGCTTATAAATAATACTGACCTCCAAACTTTAAGAGAAATTTCGATGGATATGGTCATGATGAATACTCATAATCTTCAAATTATTCTCAAAATAAAGAGGTTGACAGAAGAAATAAAAGTTATGTAGAAAAAAGAAGAAATATATACCACCTGTCAACCTGTCTAGATTTCTTTTGTCCCACATTTTGAAGTTCTATTTCAACACTTTTATTCAACTTACAAAAAAGTAATCATTTATTGCATCTTGTTAAGCATAAAATATAAATAAATAACCGTAGTATAAAAATTTGTCTCAATAGCAATTCTATATAAAACTTAAAGCTGAGATTGAAATAAAAGCAATAGTAATAATAAACTATAACAGATATATGTTCTTGGAGTTCATAAAGAAGACTGGTAAAAGTTTTCAAGCATACAATATGTAAAAAAATTTCAGAAAAACTTCTGTATCAAAAAACCCTTATTTCACAAAATAATATCAAAGACTTACAGCAAACATACTGAATTTGTTGATTGTAACTAAAAATGGTTTGTTTCTGGAAAGAACCTAAGAAACTGCTAAGATCCAAGAGTAAAATCAAAAAAGTGTTTTAACACCATTACACAGAATCAACCAACAATACTGTATAGCACCAAAGAATCACTGATCTGTTGGTTGAATTATACACTGTGAATATAAAAATGAATGGGTTTTGGATACTAATTCAGGATGAGGTTACTAAACCTTAAATTATAGAAAAATTTTCCTTAAGAAGCCCAGATTCACTGATCTATGCTGATTGTACAATAAAATGATGGAAAATGTGTAAAATATAATATTGTTTTGATGATTCAAAAATTTAACAATTTACATAGTACAGAAATGGCTTAGCAACTAGAATTAGATACAAGAATTCCATTATCCTTCATAAACTTGATCAATCTCTGAACCATACCTATTAACTACAAAATATCCTTGAGAATTCAACAAATAAGTATTCTAGAACCAGAATTAGAAAATAATAAAACTATTGCCTAAAACTTCCCCACATGTATTAACAAATTATAGAATGTTTTAGCAGATTTTCATATCCAATAGTCATCATCTCAAAACTAAATGGAAAGAAAGGTTTTCAAAATCTATAGGCAAAGATTAAAGTCATGTGGGAGTAAGATTCTCTAGCACTGGAATGATTCTGTGCCTCTATAAAGATGGCTAAATATTACACTACTCATAGTCTATTACAAACAGCAATCATTTCTTCCATATTCTAAACAGTTTTTAGAATGTTAAATATAAAGAATAGACACAGTGACTTGTGCTAACCAATTCTATCTGACCATATCAGAAAAGATGAGAATTAGATAATATTGATAATAATGAGAGAACATCTAAATGTTTGCAATGTGTTTTGTATAGAATATGACAGCTGATCCTCAGAATAACCATTTAAAATAGCTGGTGTTATTGTATCCATTTTATAGCCAAGGAAGTTGAGGGTCAAAGGGGTTAAATGACATGTGAATATATGCATACATATTGAGAAAGTTTAAGTTTAAGGGTAACACAGATAGTAAGTTTTACCATTTGGAATTGATCCTAGGTCTTCCTAACTTCAGGTTTATAATTTCATGCTGTCTCATGTCCTCATTTAGCATAATTAGCAAATGAGTTAACTAAGAAAAAACATACCTATAAACCTTAAGAAACATTCCAATGAAGATGCATTCATGTCTTTAAAGTTTTCAATGATTCAATAATAGTTTTCCTTTATATTAACCTATATACTGATGATTTTCTTTCATTCTTCTCTGAAACATCTTTAAATCTACTTATTTTCCCTGTTCAGAAGGATATTAAAAATACACAATTTCCAAAACTACTGGCAAAGCTCCCCAATGGTTTCCTAGTCATTTGAAAATCTAATAAGAAAGGATATTAATGGATTTATGCTCTATCACCTTTCCATTAGGATTGTATATAATTTACCCTTAGATCTCTATTTTTGAAGATTTATTTTATTTCTTTCCTTATAGTGGCCTGCATTTGCCTATTAAAAGCAATATACTATCACAATCTACCCCCTGAGTATTATAAATTAACTCAAATGAAAATACAAATATCAATAGAATTGCCTATAAAAATATGAATAAGATGAAGTCATGTTATAATTTTAGCACTTTTTCTACTTTGACAATCAATTGCTTTTTTTTATTTTGGGAAGATATTTGTAACTTTTTCATTACAAAATTGCTTTTTCCCCATCTTCCAATTTACATGAGTTTCTGAAAGCATTATGAAAAAAAAATAACTGTTATTAAATATGTCTAGTATTGTCTTTTTCTTTGCCAGATGAGACCTGTTGGAAATAATAATACTAAAAATCAAGTGTGAAAAAGAAAAGAGCAGGAAAGTTGTGAACTCTTTTTATAGCTAAAATCTATAATGAAGATTTCCTCTAAAATTTCACTTGCTTCAAAAGTGAATTTACAACCAAATTTTCATCAATCTGCAAAAATTAGTTTAGAATGTTGAACTGTTCAAGTCTAGGAAAGCCAGGCAAGAGACTTCTTTCTTGAGGTCCCCATTCATAAATGGATATAATTTCTTCAGCATCTAGAAGTGCTAGATGAGAGGGGAAAACAAACTTCTAAGCAAAACTTATTTGGGGAAAGAGGGGACTTACCCCTCCATATATTGGGATAGATTGAAAAAACTTAGTTATCCAATGTCTCACTTTCTTCTCCATATACCATTTAATTGCTGTCAGCTATCTCCATGTAGAATCAAGTTTGTGAGTTGCTAATTCTCTATAGTATCTACAATGCAAAAATTCTGAGTATAGAATACAGCACTTATTACTCATTAGTTTGTTACAACAATATCAGACTGCTTTTCTTCTATCCTATGCTTATACCTGTTCTGGAATAGTGGAGGGCTCCTCAGAAATTGTACCCTATACAGGGTTCTATTTACTTCCTTTTTTCATTTGAGTCACCTGGATCAAAACCTCGCAACTGTTTTGACTTATCGTTTATTATTCATCTCTATACCAAATCAACAGCAAATTCTTGCCATTTCTGCTTCAAATTAAATTCTTGTCTTTTCTTACCTTCCTCTGCAATTATCCTAATTTATACTTACACTCTCTTACCAAGACTATTATAAATATTTCCTGACTCAAGACTCTATCCTCTCCAAAATAGTTTTCACTCAGCTCCTCAAATAAGTTTTCTAACATATAAGTCATAGGATCATAGGCAATAGAGGGGAAAAGAACTTTAAGAACAAAGGAATGAAAAGCATTTATTAATCATTTACTGAATGGCAACCATTTTACTAAATACTGGACATATAAAGACAAGTAAATATCTGCTTTATTTCTAGTCCTTTGCTTTTGCAAAAAGGGCTGCTATAAATATTTTTATACTTATTGGGTTAACTTTTTCAATTACTGACCTCCTTGAAATACATTCCTAGCAATGGGATCTCTGGGACAATGGTTAGACATTTTGTCATCTTATTAGCAGAATTTGCAATTATTTTCAAGGAGGCTTAAACTGATCCCAACTCAAACAATCCTATATTAGTGTCTTTCCTCCCGTTCAACATCAATCATTCCCACTTTTTGTTATTCTTATTAATTTGCTTTGTATGAGGTAAAATTTTAATTTTTTTTAATAATTTGCATTTCTTTCATTATTAGTAACTGGTAGCACTCTTTCATATGTCTGTTAATAGTTTACAATTCTTTTGATAGCTGATTTTTTATATCCTTTGACAACTCATTTTTTTTCACCATCCTAATCTTTTATTCAGTAGTAGAGAAAAGACGTAGGACTAGAGACATCTCACACAATTAACTTTTGTGACTTTGAGTAAATTACTAAACATTCTGGAATCTAATTTACTCAACAGTAACATAGCAGTGAAACAAAATATACTACATCTTTATTTATAGAACAACCAGAGAGAGGATACAGGCAGCTAAGTGGTGAAGTAGATAAAGCACTGGTACTGGCATCAGGAAGACCTAATTTCAAATATGGCTTGATTATTATTTTTTCTATTTATTTATTTATTTGTTTGTTTGTTTGTTTGTTTGTCTGTCTGTCTGTTTGTTTACTTATTTATTTATTCTTATTTTGTATAAATGTTTTTAATACAGTATGAAAATATTCTTAAGAGTAACCTTAATACCCCCTCCCCCTCAAAAAAATAGACCTCCATGAGCAATAAAGTAAAGGAAAGAGAAAAAAATTAAAATTAAAATTAAAAATAATGATAATAATAAAAATAGGTGCAGCCAGGTGGTGCAGTAGATGGACCAGCCCTGGAGCCAGGAGCACCCATGCCCAAAATCTGGCCCCAGACACCCAACAATCATCCAGCTGTGTGACCCTGGGCAAGCCAACCCTACCCCATTGCCCTGCAAAAACCAAAAAAAAGACCTAAAATAAAATAACAATAATTATTATTGATAATAATAATAATAGTAGGGGGCCATTTGACGCAGCAGACAGAGCACTGACCCTGGAGCCAGGAGCACCCGGGTCCAAATCTGGCTTCAGACACCCAACAATCACCCAGCTATGTGACCCCCAGGCAAGCTACCCAGCCCCATTCATACTTCAAACTCCCTAATAATAATAATAATAATAAATGTACTTCAGTCTGTGTTCCAACACCTCCAGCTCTGTCATGGGTGGATCACATTATTTATGATAAGTCCATCACAAAAGCTACTTCCATATTTTTCCACCATTGCCACTGCTGAACACAACTCCCTCTATTCATACTTCCCCACTACCATATAAAATATATTTTCTATCTCCTTTCACTTTGTCCCTCTTCTTAAATGTGCTGTAAGGTAGCTGAGTGGCACAGCAGACAGATCTCCAGGCCTGGGGCCAAGAGGCCCTGGGCCACATACCACCCCTTAGGCCCAGCATCTACCCAGGCCTATGATCCCGGACAGGCCATCCAATCCCAGTTCCTTAGAAGAAGTAAAAAAGAAAATGCGCTATATCTGACCACTCTTCCCCACGGTCCATCCTCTCCTCCATCACTCACATCCCCTCTTCCCCCTGTTCCCCTTCTCTCCCTCTTACTCTAGATGTCTATACCCCATTGAGTATAAATGCTGTTTCCTCTCCTAGTCACCTCTGATGAGAGCAAAGATTCCCTCATTCCCCCTGGCCTTCCCCTTCCATATCATTGCAATAGCTCATTGTAATAAAAAATCTTATTATATGAAATATCTTAGCCTATTCCACATCTCCTTTTTTATTTCTCACATTACATTTCCCTTTTAGACATTGTCTCCATTTTTATACTATATCATACCTCCAAATTCAGCTCTCTCCTGTGCTTCATCTATAAAAGCTCCTTCTACCTGCTCTGTTAAATGAGAAGGTTCATATGATTATCATCAGTATCATTTTTCTATGCAGGAATATATGTAGTTCATCATCATTAAGTCCCTCGTATTTTCCCCTTCTCCTCCATTCTCTGTGCTTCACATGAGTCCTGTATTTGAATATCATATTTTCTGTTCAGCTCTGGCCATTCCAACAGGAACATTTGAAATCCCCCTGGTTCATTGAAAGTCCATCTTTTTTTCCCTGGAAGATGACATCCAGTTTTGCTGGGTAGTTGATTCTTGGTTGCATTCTGAGCTCTTTTGCCTTTTGGAATATTATATTCCCAGCCCTATGAGCTTTTAATGTAGCTGCTGCTAAGTCCTGTGTGATCCTGACTGAAGTCTACAATATTTGAATTATGTCCTACTGGCTGCTTGTAATATTTTTTCTTTGACTTGGGAGTTTTGGAACTTGGTTATAATATTCCTGGGAGGGGGGTGTTTGGATCTCTTTCTAGGGTAGATCAGTGGATTCTCTCCATTTCTATTTTGCTCTCTGCTTCTAGGGCAATTTTCCTGTAGTAATTCTTTGAAAATGATGTCAAGGCTCTTTTCCTGATCATGACTTTCAGGTATTCCAATAATTTTTAAATATGTTTACTGAATCTGTTTTCCTTATCAGTTGTTTTTTTAATGAGCTGTTTCACATTTTCTTCTAATTTTTCATTCTTTTGGTTTTGAAGTATTGTGTCTAGATTTCTGGTAAAATCAGCAGCCTCCTTCAGTTCCATTCTACATCTGAAAGATTTTTTTTCCCTCAGAGAGATTTCTTATCTCTTTTTTCCATCTGGACAATTCTGCTTTTTAAAGCATTCTTCTCCTCAATAACTTTTTGAACTGTTTAATCCATTTGACCTATGCTGATTTTTAACATGTTATTTTCTTCAGCATTTTTTTTGGATCTCCTTGACTAAGGTGCTGACTTCTTTTTCATGTTTTTCCTGCATCTCTCTCATTTCTTTTCCCAATTGTTCTTCTATCTCCCTCACTTGATTTTCAAAGTCTGTTTTGAGCTCTGTCATAGCCTGAACCCAATTTCTGTTTTTCTTGGAGTCTTTAGATGCAAGAGCTTGTTACTTCCTCATCTTCAGATTGAGTATTTTGGTCCTTCTTGGGATCATAGACAGAGTATTTCTCAGTGGTGTTCCTCTCTTTTCTCTGCTTACTCATTTCTCCAGCCTGTGCCTGGTTTTGGGTTGCTTCCTGAGTTTTTGAGTATTATTGGGACAGCCCCCACAAGGCTCTCCATGTGTGAGGCTCTGTGAATTACCAGAAGCTCACCCCTCTGCCATGGGGCTGAAGTGGGGGGGGGGGCTGCTGTTCAATGGGGGGCCTAGACTGCGATCAGTATCTGAATGTGGTTAGAGTCCCAGAGTCCTATTACAGGGACAGAGGTCAGAACTTGGCAGTCTCTCTCTCCATTCCCCTACCTAGGCTCAGCACTTATGCCTGGGGACTCCTGCTTACCGGATCTGCCTCCTTCTGGTTCCTGGATCTGGGCTGCCATGAATCCAAGCTGCTCACTGAGTGGCTGAGTGCCCTGAGGGCTGGGTTTCCCATGCTCGTTCTGGCAGAGGTCCTTCCACTGATCCCCCAAGTTGTGCCAGGTGCTCCCGGGGTGTAGGTCAGGAAACTGCCCCTGCTACCATGAGCCGTGGCTCCCAGCACCCTGGGGCTGCCGCCAGGAGGTTGAAGTTCCTTCACTCTGGCGGGTTACCCTTTGAACCCCATGGAGCCTTTCCATTATTTTCCAGGTTACCTTGGACTGGAGAATTGCCTCACTGGATCCCTCTGTGGATTCTGTGTCTCGAAAATTCAGTTAGAGTCCATATTTTATAAGTTTGGAAATATCAGAGAGAGAGCACCTGTCTTGTCACCATCTTGGCTCCACCCCTTTTGACAACTTATTAACATGAGTATGCCTTCTGTTCATAGATTTGCATTAGTTTCCACGTATTTTAATATCAGAACCCTTACCAAAGATATTTGATGTAAAGTTATGACACAGGAAGTTATGGATTTAGATGTTGTGATTCGAAACAAATTTTGTGGAAGGAAAAATATTGTCTGTGTCTATCTGGGGAACTTTGTTGTACAAAAAGACTCCATTGTTAATTGTAAATTCATCTAGATCAGTGTGGCCTTAGCCCTGTCCCCTTACTCCAGCTTCTGGCATCCAGCCTACCTGACCCTGGTCATGGTGGGGTCAAGTTTACACTGGCATGAATAGAAATGATGTGTTGGATTTAGAAGTTACACACCTTGGGACAGGAAGGACTTGTACATAGCTTGCCTATTGGAGAACATCTGAAGACAGGTGCTCGACTTCTCCCCAAGCACCATCCTCATCCAACCAACCACAGAAGTGAATTAAGTCCTCCAAAAGAGAAGTATGGCCCCTATTCACTGTTCTTCACCCTAGCTTCACCTTGAAAAGATGGCCATCTCTTTCTTTCTAAGTTAAGCCACATACTCCCACCCTGAGTCTACTGGAGAACCAGGATCCACTATGCCATGTGCTCAGTCATCCCTTATAGTTGTCTATCCTTTTCCCCCTTGGCAGAAATCCTGGCTATTTTTCTTTTCACTTTCTTCTCTTTCTCTTTCTCTTTCTCTCAAACCTAGTCCATGTATACTCACCTGCTTGGTCTAGTATTAGTCTCTCTCTCTCTCTCTCTCTCTCTCTCTCTCTCTCTCTCTCTCTCTCTTTCTCTCCAACTCTCATCTCTGTCTCTCTACTGTCTCTGTCTCTCTGTTTCTCTCTCAAATCTTACCTAGACTTTTGTTATTCATTCCTGGCCTCAAAGAGATGAAAAGATTTTAATCTGTATACTTTTCAGGTTAATATAATAAATCCTGAGCAGTTTTAAAATCCCAGAGTTGTATTTGAATTCTTTCAGAATTCAAGGCCTCTCACTCTTAAATTGGCAACACCATCCCCTGGCAAGAGATATAGGAATAATTTCTAAAGCATCTTTCAGAATCCAAGGTGATGCTTTTTTACTTGGTTTAATTTTTGCTATTAAAATTCATTACTCTCCAGAGTGAAAAAAGGAATTTGTTATATTAATAATACTGATACTTCACTATTAATCATAGATGCCTGGTTTTCCAAACTGATTTTTTTTTTTTGGTGAGCGGTTTCTTTTGGATTTCTAATTTATGCAAAGAAATCCAGCAAATTCCATTTTATTCTAAGCTAATTTGAAAAGTTTCTTACTGTTTAAAGCAACTTAGCCCTAGACTTTTGTAACTACTTTAAAGCATTACCTGAACTGTTCTTTTATGACTTAATTATTCTAAAGTTAAAAAAGAATTGTGAGCATGAAAATTTGAGAATAAACAGGCGAATCAGGATACATTTTATCCTGCTATTAAACTTATCTAGATAAGAGAAATTTATAACTTCTCATTTTAGAAACTTCTCATTTTTAACCAATTCTATAAGATATAATGCCTATATTAAGATATTATTTTTATAACTTAATCTATTGCCATAAAATTAAGATAATACCAGGGCCAAGAATATAGCAGGATTTGCCATATTCAGTTGCAACCAAATT
Organism: Macrotis lagotis; assembly: GCF_037893015.1. Classification (NCBI taxonomy): domain Eukaryota; kingdom Metazoa; phylum Chordata; class Mammalia; order Peramelemorphia; family Peramelidae; genus Macrotis; species Macrotis lagotis. Next base: position 144,175,011 of record NC_133661.1, on the reverse strand, counting down.
GATATGTTTATAAAAAGTCACAAGAAAAATTAGAAAATGGAAATAGAATGACAAGCATCAACTATGGGCTTTCCAATTCAATTCTTTGAAGTTTTCATTCCCCCCCCCCCCAAATTGTCTCAAATATTTTATATGTCTTAAAGTAAAATATGAATGAGCTATTATTATCAAAACATGAAATGAAAACAAGGAACTAAAAGTTTTCTATTTGATATATGAATCTTTGTAATAGAGATAGAGACTGAACCAGTGATTTCATTGTTTTGTAAGGAGTTTATAATTCCTACTTGCCTGCCCATGTCATGAAATCCATGAACATATCCTCCCAAACATTTGTTGCAATAAAATCATCCACTATGCTGGAGCATTTCCTGGCTGCAAGGGTAGTAGCAATCCATATGTTATCCCTCCCCTCTGATACATTTCTTATCCAACGAGATATTTCACATTTTCTTCTATTTTTTGGCTTTTTTTGGCAGAGTTTTATTTTTCCCTGATTTCTTGCAAAGTCATCAGCTTCCTTTAGTTCCATTCTGGATTTGAAGGAGTTATTTTCTTCAGAGAACTTTTTTATCTCCTTTTCCAGCTGACCAATTCTGCATTTTAAGGCATTCTTCTCCTCATTTGCCTTTTGTTTTACTTTTTTTCCATTTTTTTGTATTTCTTTCTCCAAGCTGCTTATTTGGTTTTCATGATTTATCTGCATGGCTCTCATTTCTCCTTCCCAATTTTTCCTCTACCTCCCTTAATTGCTTTTCAAAGTCTTTTTTTTTTTAGCTCATCCATTGCCTGAGCCCATTTTCTATTTCTCTGGAAGGTCTTGGATACAGGAGCTTTGATTTTGTCATCATCTGAGTATGTGTTTTGATCTTCCATGGGACCAAGTAATTTTCTATGGTCAGATTCTTCTTTTTCTGTTGTTTGCTCATTTCTGCAGCCTAAGAGTAATTTACAGTACTTCCAAGGCTTTGAGTTTTGGGGTTTTTGTGTTTTTTTTTTTTGGAAACCCCACTGGGACCTTTATTCCTCCAAGATCTTATGCTATCTTGCCTGTGCTTTGATATGTAGATGACCACAAGCATTCCCCTCTGCCCTGGAGCTGTGAGGAGGGTCCCTACTATCTTAGTATGGAAGGCCAAACTGCAACCTGGATCTGAGGATGGGCAAACAACAGAGTCCTGCCCCAGGGAGAACAGAGAGATTTCTGCAGTATCCCCCAATACCTTTACCATCTGTGGCCCATGCTCTGGAGACGCTGGCTGGTTTCCCCAATTCCTGCTGCAGGTTCTCACCACAGGCTTGCTCTGAGGCTGGAGCTCCTCACTCCACACTCATTCTGGTGCAGCGGAATTCTCTCACAGCCCCTTGGAGTTGTTCCCAGTGATCCCGGGGCTGGGCTGGGCATTGCTGCTCTGCAGTCATGACTTTTTTCCCAACACTTGGTCCCAGTGAAACACAACTTTCCTGCAGAACTTCCAGGTTCTCTTGGACTGGGAAATTGCATCACTCACTCTTTAAGTTTGGTTTTTGTTTTTTTTTTTTGCAAGGCAATGGGGTAAAGTGGTTTGCCCAAGGCCACACAGCTAGGTAATTATTAAGTGTCTTGAACTCAGGTACTCCTGACTCCAGGGCTGGTGCTCTATCCACTGCGCCACCTAGCTGCCCCTATCATTCACTCTTTCTGTGGGTTCTGCCCCTCTAAATTTTGGCTGGAGTAAAACTTTGACAGCTTTTGGAGTTTTTTGGGGGAAGGAGCTTCCAGGAAATGCTGCCTTCATGCTGCCATCTTGGCTCTGCCCCTCTGATACGTTTCTTTTTTTAATTTTAGGATTTTTTTTTTTTGCAAGGCAATGGGGTTAAGTGGCTTGCCCAAGGCCACACACGCTCAGTAATTATTAAGTGTCTGGGGCCAGATTTGAACTCAGATACTCCTGACTCCAGGGCTGGTGCTCTATCCACTGCGCCACCTAGCCACCCCACTCTGATATATTTCTAACCCATCATCTCTTCCTATTATTAGTTCATTTATAAAATGCTTGATTCTTGATCTTTTTTTAAGGGATTTTTTTTTTGCCAGGCAAATGGGGTTAAGTGGCTTGCCCAAAGCCACACAGCTAGGTCATTATTAGATGTCTGAGGCTGGATTTGAACTCAGGAACTCCTGACTACAGGGCCAGTGCTCTATCTATTGTGCCACCTAGCTGCCCTGATTCTTGTTCTTTGGAGCTCCTCATGGGTTATGTTAATAAACTATACCTATGTTAATACCTGTACCACGTTTACCACATTACTGCCTATACAGTAGTGATTTTTTTTTCATTTCTAAGAGTCCATTATATTTCAAACTTGGCGCTATACAATTTTGATGAAATGTTTCTATTAAAAAAGATGGGTCTTTTGTTTTCATGGGAAATTTAGGTTAATATGGTTGGCACATCATCAAGAAGCTAGGGATAGAAAGATAAGGAAAAAATATTCTACTCCTATGACTTCAATTAGCATCTAAGGGAAGAGAAGGGAATAAACATTGATACAAAACCTTTTATGTGTAAGGCACTAAGTTAAGTCATAAATATTATCTCATTTGAACATCACAACCAAAAACCATGAGAGATAGGTGCATTTGAGAAAATGGAGGAAAACAAAGGTAAATTATTTGACCAGGGTCAGAGGGCTAGGAAGTACGTGAGACCACATATGAACTAATGTCTTCCTGAGTTGAAGCCTGGCACTCTTATCTACTATATGGTCTAGTTCTGTCAGTATTTAGCTGCAATATAAATTCATAAACTCAACTTCTTCCCAAAAGTCCAGTTCCATATTTTCAATCACCTATTGTATATTTCTATCTGAATGTGCCACTGGTGCCTCAAATTCAACCTATCCAAATATAGACCAATTATTTTACCACCTTCATCAGAAAAATATGCCAGAAACTACAATCCTTGTCTACAGATGGCATCATCCTACTTCCACTTACATCCATGATCCTGGAGAAATTTTAAATTCTTATTTTTTCTTTTCTATGTGTATAAGTACCAAGTTGTGTTTCTAAACCTTTTCCATTCTATATTCACTTTATCTGCCCTTATCTTAAATTTAATAGAGAACACTCTGGTTCAAGTCATCTCAAACTTTCTAAGTACTATTTAACTCTTCTTACTTCCAGTCTATTTCTTGCTTAAAGAATAAAATATTGAGCTTTCCAGCATGAAGCTAGCATGATCCTGGAATTTTTCCCTATGCAATATTAAATGAAGTCTTTATACTGACATTAATGCTCCAGATTCCAACAATAAAAAGAGATAGAAACAAGTTTTCAATTGTAGACACTGGAGGATCTTCAGTGAAGGTCTGTCTCTTCAGGGAAAAGGGGAAATAAAGACCAGCTGGACAGGAGCACAGTTACTAGAAGCTAGATAGCAAGCCAGCAGGGAGGGTACCAATCACAGACAGAATCTGAACCCTGAGAACACTGGGGCCAAAAAAAAGGGCTGGGTTGGGAACAAACGACTGTATAGGCAGGACCTAGATATAAAGGAGGAAACAAAACTCTGCTTAGGCAAAATCTTGGCCAGAGATAAGCCAGGGATAACACCCCAGCTCCTGCCCAAAAAGCTTGGGACTATACTTCCTGTACCCCAGAAGCAGAGCTCAACAATCAAAATGAGGAAAAAAATTAAAAGAATGCTAACCACATATTACAGACAGAAATGACAAAACTACCATCTCTGAAGAGGAAAGCAATGACAAATCATCTACATGGGAAGTGTCAAAGGAGCCTATGAATTGGATTCAAGTCTAAAACCTCATAGAACTTAAAAAGGAATTTAGAAACCAAAGAAGAAAAGAAGAAGAAAAATGGAGGGAAAAATGAAAATTAAGCAGGGAAAGTATAAAAAAATTGAACAAAAAATTCAACTCCTTTAAATATAAAATTAACCAACTTGAAAAAGAATGAAATTCATCTAAAATTCAAATCAATCAATTGGAAAGGGAATGCAACTCAGCAAAAAAATCAAATTAACCATCTGGAAAAGGAAACAAAACCTAACTGAAGAAAATAAAACCCTAAGAATTGGAATTGGAGGTAGAAACTACTGAATCTATGAGACACCAAGATTCCATCAAACAAAATCAAAAGGCTAAAAACTGAAAAAAAATATAAAGTTCATTTTTTGGATAAACAAATGACTTGGAAAATAGATCCAGGAGAGATAATTTATGAATTATTGACCCACCAGAAAGCCTAGGTCCAAAAATACCCTGGGGGAAAACAGCTTTCAGGAAACTATCAGGGAAAACTGTCCCAATATACTATATCATAAAAACAAAATAGTCTTTGAAACAATACACAGGACACTTTCAGAAGGAGGTCCCAGGATAAAAGCAAGTACTATCAGTCAAATTCCAGAATTCTCAAATAATGGAGAAAATAATGCAAGTAGTAAAAAGAAGTAATTTAAATATAAAGTACACTCAGAATTATACAGGGCTTATCAGCTTCAACATTAAAGGATCAGAGGGCCTAGAATATGATATTTTGGAGGGCAAAGGACCTTGGATTACAAACAAGGATTTACTACTCTGCAAAATTCAGCATATTTGTTCAGGGGAATAGATGGATGCCCAATAAAATAGAAGACTTATAAAATTTACTGCTAAATAGAAGAGACTTGAATAGATTTCTTAAAATCTTCAATCTTCAAATACAAGATTCAAGAGATACATAAAAATGTTAAAAAAACAAATGCTAGTCAAGACATTAAATTGTATACAACTTTATAAGGAAAGTTAATACTTGTAATTTTTGAGAATGCTATTTCTCTTAGGATAGTTAAAGACTTGAATATGGTTGAAGAAATTGTACATAGAGGATATGTATATGATTGTTTATTGACCTTCATTATTGAAGAAGACCAAAATTTTGAGACAAATTACAGTTTGTTCCACTGTGTCTGCTCAGAATGCTCTGCCCCAAATTGGGCACAAATAGCCCTGGAGGTTTATGCTAAACTTATGTATTTCATGTTTCCTTTGAGCTATATTAATTCTCAACACTTTGATGAGGGAACACTATTGCTGGGAAGCTCTATGCCAGTGTCTCCCATGTCTTACAATGTAATATTCTTAAGAGAGACAGGGTGTCCCAGTACTCAGAATACTTGGAGGCTCTATACATATTAAATCAGAAGTGATTTTACTTTGCTAGAAACCTATAAATTTATGGAATAATAGGGGGCAGAAGGTGGGAGTATACTTAGAAGGGTTAGACATAAAATGATTAGGAAGTGAGTTTATCTTAATCCTTACCTTAGTTAAGAAGGGTTTTAGTACCATGGTTGGGATGCTAAAGAAATAACAGAAAAGAGTACACCCAATAATTTGGTTGGGGAGGATTGTAGGTTCGTGATTGGAGTTCTATAGAGAAGGAGAGAGAGAAAATACTTAGAGGGACTGGACATGAACACATCATGAAGAACTTGCTTTTCTTGACATTTTGGCTACAATTGGAGGGAATGGGCTTGGGGAGCATATAAATGATTCATGAAATGATTTACTTTTCATGATGCTTTGGCTCAAGAGCATTGTGTATCCATGGAGGGTACTTGAAAAGGGGATAAAGTGGGCAGCTAGGTGGCACAGTGGATAGAGCACTGGCCCTGGAGTCAGGAGGACCTGAGTTTAAATCTGGCCTCAGACAGTTAATAATTGCCTAGCTGTGTGACCTTGGGCAAGTCACTTAACACCAGTGACTTAAATAAATAAAAAAAAAGAAAAGGGGATAACTAAGGTAAGGATTATAATTTGATGTGATTCATGACTCTAGAGAAACATATCTCTAATGAGACAGAAGAAAATGTGCTTAGTGATTATGAGGTAATACTACTTATCAATCAGTCAATTAGCCTTTGAGAATAGTACTTCTATTAGGTCAGATTAAAAGGGGATATTTTGACGAAGGGATACAAGTACAAGATAGGGTTAAAACAAAAACATAAAAAGACGGACTATACTAGGAGAAAGCTAGGCATTAGTGGATAAATAACACAATGTAAAGAAGTGTAAAGACCTATTACAGTTTAGGGGGAAAAAGAGAAAATGCAAACACTGGGTAAATCCTACTCAATAGGGGGAATAATATACATTCCCAAATGGCTTTAAAAATCTATCCTACCATAAAGGGAAGTTGAGGGGAAAAGGAAAGAAAAAGGAATAAGGGACTGATAAAAAGGAAGGTGAAAGTAAACTTAAAGTAAAATTTAAAAGAAGAGTTAAAGGGGAAGGGGAGTTAAACATTAGTGAGGAAGAATAAGGGGAAAACAAAGGGAAAAGAACAAATGGGAAAACATAAGATAAAGGAAATACAAAATTCATAATTGTAGCTGTAAATGTGAATGGGATGAACTCTGCCATAAAACAGAAGTAGACAGAAGAATAGATTACACACTAGATTCCTACAATATGTTGTTTACAAGAAGTACTTTTGAAGCAGAGGGATACACAAAGGTAAAAGGTTGGAGCAAAATATATTATGCTTCAGTAGAAGAAAAAAAATCATGGGTAGTGATCCTAATCTCAGACAAAGCAAAAACAAAAAGAGATCTCATTAAAAGGGATGAGGAAGGAAGCTACATCTTCTTAAAGGAATTCTTAAAAAGGCACAATAAAGAAAGAAATTCTATCATTATAAAAAATATGCAGTTCGTTGGTTGTATAGCATCCAAATTCTTTGAGGAGAAACTGAATGAATTACAAGGAAACAGTAAAACTGTAATAGTAAGGGACCTCAACCTCCCTCCCTCTCTCAGAATTACATAACTCTATACACAAAATAAACAAAAAGGAAGTTAAGAAGGTGAATAAAATCTTCAAAAATTTAGATATGATAGTTCTCTGGAGAAAACTGATTGGGTATAGAGAAGAATATACCTTTTTCTCTATAGTCCATGGCACCTAAACTAAAACTGATCATGTACTAGAGAATAAAAACTTTATAATCAAATGTGGAAAGGCAGAAATAATAAATGAATACTTTTCAGATCATGTTACAATAAAAATTACATGTAATAAAGAGCCATGGAAAGATAAACCAAAAATTAATAGGAAATTAAATAACAATTTTAAAGAACAAGGGGATCAAACAACAAATCATAGAAGCAGTCAGCCATTTAATCCAAGAAAATGATAACAATGAGACATCAAACCAAAATTCATGGGATGCAGTCAAAGTAGTTTTTATTGGAAATTTTATATATCACTAAATGTTTATATGGATAAAATAGAGAAATAAGAGATCAATGAATTGGGTGTGCAACTAATAAAAGTAGAAAAAAAACAAATTAAAGATCCCTAATTAAATACCAAATCATAAAAATCTGGAAATCAATATAGTATTAGAAATGTTAGCTTTAGCAATAAGAGAAGAAAAAGAAATTGAAAATTAGAACTGGCAATGAAGAAGCCATCTTTGTAGATGACATGAAGGTATATTTAGAAAATCCTAGAAAATCATCTAAAAAACTACTTTAAATAATCAACAACTTCAGCAAGTAGCAGGATATAAAATAAACCTACATAAATCAGCAGCATTTCTATATATGAACTACAAAGCCCAAGGGCAAGAGATAGAAAGAGAAATTCCATTTAAAGTAACTGGAGACAACAAAATACTTGGGAATCTATCTCCCAAGACAAACCCATAAGTTGTAAGAATACAATTATAAAGCATTTTTCACACAAAGTCAGATCTAAACAACTGGAAAAATGTCAATTGTTCATGGCTGGGTTGAGGTAATATAATAAAATGACAATTCTATCTAAAATTAAATCAGTTTCATACCAAATTTGAAATAATTATTTTACCAAGCTAGGAAAAATAGTATTAAAATTCATCTGGAGCAATAAAAGGTCAAGAATTATCAAGGGAATTGAAGAAAAAATTGTAAATGAAAGTGGACCAGCTCTACCAGATTTAAAATGATACTATAAAGCAGAAGTCATCAAAACTGCCTGGTATCATTTAAAAAAAAGAGTAATAGACCAGTGGATTAGGATAGGTACAAAAGAAACAGTAGCAAATGACTACAGCAATCTATTGTTTGACAAACCCAAAGACATTAGCTTCTGGATAAGAAGTCACTATTTGAAAAAAAATTATTAGGAAACCTGGAAAACTGGCAAAAACTAAGCACAGACTCACATCTTACATCTATACCAAAATAAGGTCAAAATGGGTACAATATACCATAGACCAATTAACAGATAAAGAAATACTCCATATGTCAAATTTTTGGAAAGAAGAACTTTATGACTAATAAGAAACTGAGTACATTATAAATTGCAAAATGGATGATTTTGACTATATTAAATTAATAAGTTTTTGCACTAATAAAACCAGTGCTTCCAAGATTAGAAGAAGCTTGGAAACAGTTTTCACAGAAGGGATTCTAAACTATTTAGAGAATTGAACTAAATTTATAAGGCTACAATTCATTCCCCAATTAACAATTGGTCAAAGGATCTGAACAGGCAGTTTTCAAATGAAAATTAAAGCTATATAAAATCATATGGGAAAAATGCTCCAAATTATTATTGATTAGAGAAATTCAAATTAAAATAACTATGAGGTACCACCTCACACCTATAAGAATGAATAAGATGAGAAGGGAAAACAATCATTGGAGATAGTAGAGTTGTGAACTAATCCACCCCATTTTGGAGAGCAATATGGAACTATGCCCCCCCCAAAAAAACAATAAAACTGATCATACCTATTGACCAGCAATACAATACTAGGTTTATATCCAAAAGAAATCATAAAAATTGGAAAAAATCTCAGTTGTTCCAAACTATTCATAGTAGCCATTTTTAAAGTGGCAAATTATTGGAAATTGAGGGGATGCCCATCAACTAGGTAATGACTGAACAAGTTATGGTATATGAATGTTATGGAGTATTAATGTTCTATAAGGAACCATGAATGATTGGACTCTAGAGAAGCATGGAAAGAATTACATGAACTGATGCTGAGTGAAGCTAACAGAACCAAGAAAACATTAGATACATTAACGACAGCATTAGTTGACCAACTGATGAATGCAGCTTCTCTTAGCAGTTCAGAAAGCTAGGACAAGCCTGGGAGACCTAGTATGGACAAAGTATCATTCACATACTGATGAAGAGAAAATAAAATAAGTCAAAAAAACCCTACAGAATCTGAATGAATACGATGTTCACATTTTTTTTCAAATTTCTCTTAGGTTTTTCCTTTTTATCTCATTGTTTTCTTTCTTTTCCCTTATAGAGAAAATGGACTAATATGTAAACATGTTAAACACAAATGTACATGTACAGCATTCTCTAGACTGTTTACTGCAGAGGGGATGAGGTTGAGAAGGGAGGGTGAAAAAAATTGTCTTAGTTATAAGTATGCATGTGAATGAATATTGAAAAACTTTCATAACATGTAATTTGAAAAATAAAATGAAATGTCAATAAAAAAGTAGTGACAACTATTTTGGGCACTCAAAATCCTCAACAATGTGACAACCTACCTTTCCAGACCTATTTTATAATACTATTCACTTCCCATAATCTATGTAAAAGTCAAACTGGATTACAATCCTCTCCTATCTCTGACCTTCATGAAAATTTGTTTTATTTGACTGTGAATATTTGTTAGTAGAAATTTGTTTTTTCTTTTTCTTTGTTCTTTGGAGGGAGGAGGGAGATGAAGTTTAGGTTAGAATTGCCAAAAGATAAGGTCACTGAAGCATAAAAAAAGAAATGCTTATGGAAAAGAAGCAGTCAGCATAAGAAGTTACTGGTTGAATTTATTTGAACAATAATTCCTGACAATTTCCAAAATATGCTGCCTCCATTTTAGTCATCCTTCTCAACCTCCTCTCACCAGAAGTTGGCCTTTACTTCTGGGAACCTGGGCTCTTTCAGGTGAGTTTCTGCTTTATCATTCCCAGAATCCAGGCCTACACATACTTCCCAAACATTTTCAAACCAGGCTGCCATATACACATACTTCCTAGTACTCTCCTATTCTACCCGTTGTTTTTCCTATCAGGATATTAACTTCTTAAAAATAGAATCTGTCTTGCTTGTTTGTAATTTGTTTTTACAGAACATAGCAGAGCTCTTGACATATAGTAAATGTTTAATAAATGTTTCTTGCATCCATGCATTCATTTAAAAGGAAAATTACATGCAATTTGTATATGGAAATACTAATTTTATTTAGTTTATTAAATTTAGAATAAAGAGCCAAATTTAAAAAAAGAAAAAATCCATAGATATAGCCATGAACCATAAAAATGCTTATTGAATAAATGAAAGGAAGAGTAGAGAATGAAGAAAAAATAAAAGAAGCCCATGAAACATTAACAATGAGGGAGCAGGAGAAAGATTATATGACAAAAAAATTAATTGGTCTAAAAGGGAACCTAAAGAAGCAAAGGATGGAGAGGCAATTAAGGAAGAATGGGTCTGTGGTCCTTTGTATCAGTGCTATAAAGATGTCCAAGAAGATGCAGATAATGAATAAAAGTTATTTATATACTCTTTCCACTTGCAAACCATGGTCCAAGATTCCAAGTCTTAATAGAATATGGGGGAGAGACACAGTTCCCAAAACATTCTTCAACTCTTACAATCAACCAAGGTTTCTTTTACAAACATCAGAATTCATCTTATTCCTATTTATCTGCAGACATGATAAAACAGTCCTCTTCAGCACCAAGGTTAATATCAAATGTTGCTGACCTTGGTAGTTAAGTTCTGTGGACCTCCTTATCATGGTGAATGTTTTATAAATTAAAGCATTAGTAACACATGTGTTTTCCTTAACTAGTATCTCATTTTTCACCATTGGTAAATTTCTTTCATTGCAGCTGTAGTAACTGAATGCAGTGTCTGTTTCTCATATATTCTTCCTTTTCAGTTGGTTTTTGTCATTTGTCTTTATTGCCCTTTCTTTCAGCTCATTTTATAGATGAGAAACTGAAGCAAATTAAGTGACTTGACCAGGATCACACGGCAAATCAGTGTTTGAGGTTGGAACTAAATTCAATTATTCTTGATTTCAGTTCAGCATTCTAGCCACTGAGCCATCTACCTGTTATTTAAGTTAATATTGATATTGAATTATCTAATCAGTGGTTTAATAAATGACTACCATGTCAGTACCTAGTTGTTTCCCAGTTATTAGGAGATAGAAGTTAGTTTAATTTTTTGATGATTTTGGTGATAACTTGCCATATGCAATCAATCAGTAAACATTTATTAAACACAGACAGAGTGTCAAACACTGTTATCACTGGAATACAAAAGAGGCAAAAAACATTCCCTCATGAAATTCACAATTTCATGAGGGAGACAAGTGTCCCAGTATAAATAGTATATGGGGAGAACATTAGAATTAAGAGATTTAGGGAAAGGCTTCCTACTGAAAATGGCATTTCATTATAAACTTAAGGAAGGCAGCCAAGATAAGGAAGGGGAGCATTATAGGTATAAGGGACACTCAGAAAAAATGTCTGGAGGTAAGAGATAGAATGTCTTGTTAGTTAGTAGAATGTTCTGTTAGTGAAATAGTCAAGAGTCCACTGTCCCTTGACCTAAATGTATATGGTAGAGGATAAAGAGTAAAAAGAATAGAAAAGCAGAAAAAGTTTAGGTTACAAACTTTGAATACCGAACAGAGAATTTTGTATTTGATCCTGAAGGTGACAGGGAGTCTCTGAGTATATTAAAGGGAGGAATAGTATGGTCAGGCCTGGGCTATAGGAAAATCACTTTGGTGCTTACAACAACCTTTGGAGTGGGGAGTGATTTGAGGCAGTAAAGTTATGGCAGCAAGTTATTGCAAAAATACGGGCATGAAATGATGAAAGCCTGTCCCAGAGCAGAGGCAATGTCAGATAGAGAGAAGGGAGAGTATTAGAGAGATGCTATAAAGGTGGAATCCATAGACCTTCATACCAGTTTAGAGAAGAGGAGGAATAGGAGGACAGAAATAGTGAGGATGACTCCTAGGGTGTAAGCCTGAGGAACTTTAGAGGATGGTGTTTCTCAGTAATAGAGATGAAAGCTGGAGTGAGGTATAGGGGAGGGTTTTTTAGAGGAAGTAATGAGTTCTGATTTGTATATGTTAATTTATTATGTCATTCTATTAGGATATCTCTAAGCATTATGGATGTGAGATTAGAGGTCAACAGAAAGAGTAGGGCAGAATAGATTTATGGATTGTTAGCTCAGAGAAGAGTAAGGAAAAGGTACTAGATTAGAAGGTGTCCTGAACTAAAAATATGGTCACACAAATTTAATTAATGAAGGTTTAATTTGATGCAACAAGCTTCCCATTAAAAAGAGCAAAAATTTCTGGAAAGGCTAAGGTTAATCATGTAGATTAGAACTAAGCTCTACTTGGCAGGTAGGGAGCAAAAATGGAAAGACTACTGGATCTGGTATAGGAAAGACTTAAGTTCAAATAGTGCCATCACAGACACTTGTGAGCTATGCCCCTGAGCAAGGTACTTAATCAGTTCCTGCCTCAGTTTCCAGTAAAATGAAAATGATAATAGCTGTCAGGATTGGTAGAGCAAAAAATAATACTTGCAGTGTTTTGTATATCTTAAAATATTACATAAATATCAGCTATTATTATTATTATTATAATGGTTGTATATATACCTCATAATCTCATTGATAAGACTATTTCTGTTGCTTTGTTGAAGTTAAATGATAAGGAAATGAGATTTTATTTGAGAGAAGAGGAAAGAATGGAACAATTTAGAAATATGGAGGAATTTAGGGGACTTAAGGAAAACATACAGAATAATTTGAAGAGCCATCAGGTAGTAAGAGGACCTTGGATGTCTGAGAAACAGGAAAGAAAGTGTGAAAAGCCCAGAGAAGGAAAATACCAAATTCAAATTTCATATAATTTGAGACTTTTCCTAAGACCTTAATGATCATACCTGTGTATCATTAAACAATTCCTCTACTTTTGGCATGCATATAATAAATTTCATGGTCTGATTTCTATTATAAACTATCCAGGAAAGTAACTGAGCCTTCATAAGTGATTGCTCCTAAAAAGTAGGAGGACAAAAAGATAAATTTCTATTGTGAGACTAGATGGCACATTTAAAAGAATAGTGTCAAAAGAGCTTGATTTTAGACTTGATTTCCAACTCTACCACTTACTAGTCAACTGATTACCAAATCTGGTCTTGATGAACCTCAATTTAAGGGTTTTTAAAAATATATTCTTTAAGAATTAATGTTTCCTTCTCTTTTTTACAGTTTCTTTTGTATATTAGGCAAGGTATTTTGGTGTTTTTGTTTTCACATGTCAATACAAATCCTGTATAAAGATGTTAATTTAGTATCCAATTATCTGGTCTTCTCCTAATTATGTACTTCTCTCCCTTCTGCTTCCTTCTCTTTCCCTTTCAATTTTCACTTTCTATCCCTCTTCTACTCTCTCTTCTTTTACCCCACTGCTAAGGGAAAAGAAAATAACTTCCCCAATTCCTCACTGAGCAGAACATTTTCTCAGCATCCATGTTCATGCGTTAACATAACCAAAGATTGCATTACCAAGAGTTGAATCATAGACTACTACTGGACCTGTGCTCAGATTTCTTTCGGTATGTAGAACAGGTCAGAACTGATGCTTGACTGGCATAGCCTCCAAGAAGGTAGGAACACATTCCCACCTGATGACAGTTGGACTTGTTAGAGATTATAACCAGTAATTCATTGTAAAATATTCAATAATTAGAAAGGCACAAAATATATTTAAATTCAAATGAACACAACTAATTGCCCTTTTAAATAATGTTTCTCAGTCTGCTAGTCTTAAATGCATTCAATAAGATGCATAGAGTACTGATCTTAATTTAAGTAAACAAAACCCTAAATCAATATGACAGATTGTGTTCTCACTTTAAAATGGCAGCAAGATTAAGAGATCTATTTTAGTAATCAGTAAGTAATGCTTATCTTAAAAATCCATGTTGGTAACATAGCTCATTTACCTATTTAATTTTAAGAGATGTTTAATCACCACCTGTTATAATCATTCAAATCAGAAAATATAATATGGTAGAAATAGAGTTAAATGCTATGACAATAGTAACTTGAAAAAGAAGTTGATTACTTCATCTTGAGATCAAATACTGTGACTCATGAATAAGTGCCATTTACCAATGAAATGTGATAACAATGACATTTGCTTCTTAATACAGCATTCACTGGAATTACAGAACTCAAATTGGCAGGGATAAAGTGTCAAATAATTCAACAGTATATATTTACTTGGAATGTAGCATGGATCTCTCAAATAGCAATGCTTATGATGTCCACGAAGCTATGTAAGTATATTCCATGAACTGTTTATCTAACAAACCGCTTGGTTTACCTCCAATTTCAGATATCAAAATGCTATTAAAAACAATGCCTGGAAATGGTTTTCCCATCTGAATATTAAAATTAAAAATGAAGAACATAAGAGAGAATCATTACATTCTCTTTATTAGAGACAAAAAAATCAAAATCATGTCTTCAATTTTGTTCTTTTTCCTATTGTATATACTGGATATTGTCATTAATTTTATACTCCTAATTTACTCAAATGTTTTAAATAAACCTGTTATTTCATGGATTTGGAGTTCCCTCTAATGATATAGATCACTACCTGACCAATCAGTATAACTCTTGCCACTGTATGGTCAAGTCAACAAGCATTCATTAGTTCTCCATATTTCAGGTACTAGCATATAAATTCTAGGGATACAAAGAAATGGAGGGGGAAGAAAGCTCCTGCTTTCAAGGGACTCACAATCTAATAACTTGTAGAAATAAGATGTATACAGGAAAAATTGTGTGATAATCTCAGAGACAAGATTGAGACATTTTTGGAAAGGTATCTTAAAGGAAATGAGATTTTAGCAGACTGGAAGAATTCCAGAGAAAACTAGTGGTAGAGATGAGGAAGAACAGAGTACTAGACATGTAGGACAGACAATGAAAATGTTCAGTTCCTGGAAATTGGAACAATAAGGAGGCCAATGTCACTCGGTCAAATCCTGAGCAGGGGAGTAATGTACAAGAGTCCTGTTCTAGGGGCAGAGGACAGAGCTCTGCAGTTTCTCTTCACTCCCCTCCCTCAGCTCAATGGGCTCATGCCCTGGAGGCTCCTGCTTACCAGCTCCACCTGCTTCTGTTTCCTGTATCAGGGCTGGGGAAAGACCAAGCTGCTGAGGGCTGGGTTCCACGTGCTTCCTCTGGCAGAGGTCCCCCACTGTTCCCCCACTTTGTGCCCGGTGCTCCCGGAGGTACAACTCAGGAGACTCCCCCTCTGCTGTGAGCCACGGCTCCCAGTGCCCTGGGGCTGCCTCTGGGAAGCTGAAGTTCTTTGGCTCTGGCGGGCCACCCCTCTGGTGGGCTGCCCCTCTGACCAGGGGAGCAGAGCCTTTCTGCTCTTTTACAGGTTACCTTGAGTAGGAGAACTGCCTCAATGGGTTTGTCTTTGTGGGTTCTGTCTCTCGAAAGTTTAGTTAAGAGTCCTTAGCTTATGAGTTTTATCAGAGAGCGCCTAAGACTTGATCCCTTCTTGTCACCCTATTCCACTTTCTACTTTATTTGTCTTCTTCATTTCACTGAAGCAAATGGGGACTTGGAAAAGTGAAGTGATTTACCTAGATCACATAGCATAAAAGTGTCCGAGGCATAATCTGAGCCCCCAAAATTCCAAGTAAGCTTTCTCTCCACTACTCCAGACTACCTTTAAAATGTTTTTTTTTTTTTTGCAAGGCAATGGGGTTAAGTGGTTTGCCCAAGGCCACACAGCTAGGTAATTATTACGTGTCTGAGACTGGATTTGAACTCAGGTACTCCTGACTCCAGGACCAGTGCTTTATCCACTGCACCACCTAGCTGCCCCTACCTTTAAAATGTTGAGCAGAGATACTTGACTTGGCTACATAGGCATTTTTGTATATGTTCCTGTTTTTTTTCTCTGTTCTGGATAGTTTGGGGATAAGAAAGTATTTGATTTTTAATATATATATATATATATATATATATATATATTTTAATACATGCAAAGTACTTCAGAAATCTTAAAATATCATATAAAACCTAGGTACTATTATTATTAAGGGGACAACTAAGTAGTCCAATGGATAGAATTCTGAACCTGGATACCGGAAGACTCATCTTCCTAAGTTCAATTCTAGCCTCACTTATTAGCTTCTTGTTCCTGGGTAAGTCACTTAACCATTTGCCTCACTGTCCTCATCTATAAAATGAGCTGAAGATGGAAATGACAAACTACTCTTGTATGTTGGGGTCACAAAAAATTAGAATACCATTGAAATGATTGAACAGTATTATAATTAGAAACACCTAGGACATCCAAAGTTTACTATAAAATATTTTCAATCTACTTTCATTTAAAGTACAAGTATTCAAATTCAACTTCTCATAATATTTACTGATATATATATATATATATATACTGATTTTGTAACTAGTTTAGAGCAAGAATTTATCTTTTTTTCAAGATATTACACATTTTAAAGCACTTTTTCTTAAACCAACCACTCCCCTTGACATATTCTTATACAGTTTAATTCCATAAGTTTAGTTAAAAAGTGAAATGAAACTAGAGAAAACAGTCCTTTCCCCTTATTTCATAAAACATTTCAACACAACAATAAATTAGAAACTATAAATTGAAAGCCAACCTCAGCACTACTCACACAAGAATCTTTAAATGACTTAAAAATGCAATCCCTTTTTGAGCTTTTTACTTCAGCCTCTTCACAAAAGGGTTACAGAAGTATATGCAAAGCTACAGTTTAATTTCAATGCCATCAAAAAGTTCATTTGTAAGCAAGTAGAACCAATTTATCTTCTCACCACAAACAATTCCTACTTCTTTGCCAAACTGTCTATTTTGCACTAAAGACTAGTGAAATCCTTTCTATTATTCCTCCTCTTTTTAAAAAGAAAATATCCCAAGGGCAGGACATGAGAAATATTCTACTTAAAACAGAAGTACAGAGATTGTTACCTGTCATATAAGAGATCAGAAGATAATGAATATGGAGGTTTGTTATTACAGTTAAGATTGGCAGTATGGTTAAGTATGTCATAACATTTAATAATTCAATATGAATTTGGCAACAAGTCATAATCACAGAAATTTATAGCTCAATAAACCTGAAACAGTCACAAAGAACTATTATTAGTAAGAGAATCTAATTTGATCAATATCCAAGATCAGAGACAATTAACTTCCAATGATAGTTCATTATGGGGTGCCATACTTAAAAGATTCAAGATTTAGAAATTAACGAAGCATTTGTGAAACATATAAACCTAAAATTTTTAAAGTGCTGACTCAAGAGATTAAAGGAAACAAGTAAAAACCTGTAAGGTTAAAATAATATTTAGCTCCTCAAAAAAAATCACAGACAAGAAAGCATTCTCTAGAGACAGCAAGAGGCATTTTATACTAATTGATCCTAGGTTGGAACTTGTATACCTCAGGCAGCAAGGACATAAAAAGGTCTTGTCTGTCTATTTTCTTAAAGGAACTGCTCAGTCTATATAAAATTAATATTTCTCTTACTATATTCATTCAGCGTTTAATCCTTAAGCTAATTCTCTTGCCTTCAATTTGGTTGTATCTTGTACTAAATATAAATTTCAAAGTATATTAGGACCAAAGAAATAGTCAGTTTTCAATCAGCTGCACAAAGATAGCCCATTTTGTTTATTAAGTAATTTCTAAAACTTGTACTAGTTTCTCTTTATAACCTAGTATTTTCCAAATCATCTCTCAATATACAAGCATTATGGTTTCAGATATGAAAATTAATTTCAAAACTGTCCTAAGCTTAATATAATTAGAAAATAAATCTGAAATTCAAATCATATAATACATCCTATGACTTAGATTTATTTGTCACCCTATATCTTCCAAGCCACATTTTCTTGTTTATAATACAAATAATTTAAGCAAGCAAAAAATCTAGAGATGGAAAAATACAAGGTTATTGCCTTCCATAAGAGATTGAGCTCTTTGAGGTCTGAGATGGTGCCATTCATTTTGTACCACTAATACCCCAAACTCTTCAGTCCCCCACAAAGTCTTATCCATAGTAGGTCTTCAGTAAATATTTTCTGGATGAATGGAGAAGTATAAGCTTGCAAATTAATTTTCTGGAATAGCCTCCAATTTAGAAGTGTAAAAGACTTTTAAACAATCATCATATTGTCTATGCATGTGTTCCATAGGTTGTTTGGGGTGTTTTTTAAGCACAGAGTACCAGCTCTGCACAAAACTACTAAACAGAAAAAGTTGATCTATTTTACCTCCAACTCATTTCCTGACTCTCCTTCTCAAGCTGTCAGGGGTGTCCTCACTTGGATTCTGTGTACCCAAACTCCTCATGGGAGAATTTCATACAGGTCTATTCTTTCTAAAGCTCTAAAATTCTTTCTCTATCCTCTTCCCACCCTAAACCAAAAAGAAAAAAAAAAGAATTCAATCCTCAGATTGGATTGTAAAGTAAAGAGCACTAGATCTGTAGTTAGGGAACTGATTTCAAAGTTGGTCTGTGCTACTTAATAGCTGAGGGACCCTAGCCAAAATACTCCCTTCAGTTTTCCTCATCTTTCAAACTGATTGGTTGGTGAAGCAAATGATCTCATCAGTTTCTTCTTACTCTATACTTTGATACTACAGACTATGATGATGATAGCATTTATATAAGCATTTTAGTCAGGTTTTTGAATCAGGATATTAACATATATTTTCCCAATTACAACTTCTCAAATATACATACAACAAACTTACCCTTTAAAATCTCAATATTTGAAAGGTTAATTATATGAAAATTTAAAATATTCATTTTCTTATTAAAATTCAACATAATTACTGTCTTGTGATCTACAAAGCACTAATCAATGTGTAAAAACTGATCAACTGCTGCTTAGTGACTTACAGATTGAATGTTTGTTTTATTTTGTATTTAAACTAGAAAACTTCCCAGAGAGTTCATTCAGTGCCCTTACTATTAACTTTCCAATGCCCTTGGCAGTAAATATACCTAGTGAGGTCCATCTTGGAAGGACTGAATTTATAATCAATCTTAAAATCATCCAAAGAATGAGATTTTGAAATAAATTTTTTTTGTGTCTATCTCACAATAAAAAGTCTAATGAAAACAGGTTAGATGACTGGGGTGGCTAAGCAAGATGATCTCTATTCATTAGGCTGAAAAAGTATCACCTAGAAACTCACATATTCTCTGCCAAATGACAAGGTACTCCATCTTGTTAAAATTATAATAAGAAATGTACTTTTTCAAAAAACTCAAGACTAAATATTCATAAAAGAAATATTAAAAATTAAACTCCCAAATGACATTTTTCAAGGTTTGTTGCATTTATACTTCTGAAGCTATTTATTTTTAAAAATTGCATCAAGATTATTGGGACAACCTATATATCTAAACCAATATAATACTGATATTTAAGAGATGACCCTTATTTCTGGGAAAATGCTGAAGTCATTAAAGTAGGTTTGAATTACCATGAAGGCAACCAACTCTAGTATCTTCTTAATGCATTTCAAAAATATAGATAATAGACATTCTTCCTCTACTGAGTTTTACCTATATTAAACCCTCAATACTTACCGATCTCTTTCAGCATCATGCATACAGCTCAACACTACTCACAAATAGGAATGTGTAGAGGATATCACCACATATAAGAAGTACCTCTTCAACCATCCACCATCACACTGGGAAATATTCCTGGCTAGGATACATTTATCTATTTTATGCCTTCCTTGTTATATATTAATCAGATGTTCAGTTAAAAATATTATTTATTTTGTCATATTTTTAAGGTTTTTGAATGATTTTGATGTATTGAGGGAAACAGCTTGTTAAAAGAGATCCATTAAGGTGACTTTCTTCCTATTTTTTCAAATTTTTCATAGAATTAAGAAAAATACAGCAGGATGCTGAATTCATATTTGTTTCAGTCAGTTACAAAATGAAGTGTTAATTGTAGCTAATTAGCTACAAAATTTGGCTTTTCACCACAACAAGTACCCTTATCAAGCATTTCCTTGATCAAATCAAAATAAAGATTTTGTATAGATGATAAAGAAAGCATGATGTTCTTTCTCATTCATCCTTTTCTCAGTAATAAAGCAACTTTGACATCATCCCCTCCTTCAACTAATTTGTGAATCAGATCTCAATGCCTTTATAATTATATTACCTAAACTGAAAATGTTTTTGTATACTTGGTTCAATTTGACTGGTTTTTCCAACTTTGCTCTCTACAGCACCATTTCTATCTATAAGCACGTTTTAAAATTTTGATAATAAAGGTCACATGTGAAAGTTCTATAGTCAACAAATGATGAAAACAATATGAAATCTGTGAAAATTTTCCCATTTTTAAAATTATAGTACTAATATCATCTTTAAATACCATCAGAAATGATGTAGCTTAATTGGATCTTTTCCTAAGTATCTTTTAAAAGAATTTTAACCTCTATTGCACCTTTCTAATTTATAAAACAATAACATTCATAATAATCCATTGTCCTTAAAAATTTATTAATAAGTTTATACTCTAAATCAATGCTGCTTGACAAGGAAGTCAAATATTTTCTGACTAAATCATTTATTGAACTTTTTTCCCTTTTCACCATGGAAATTAATTAATTTATATCTGTTAAATTATATATGGTTACTATATTTAATGCCAATATCATTTATGGACCGTTCATTATCAATTACTTTTAAAAAACAATTACTTTAAAAAAAGCTTAAAATTAAGTTGCTCAATTGTACGATTATAATTTCCATATATATATATATATATATATATATATATATATATGGATATATTTTTGACAAAGACTTTTATGAGACTCTTCAGTACAAAGAAAATGGGAAAAACATTTTAGTTTCCTATGACCTCAAAAACCTTTCCTGAAATATCTCTATTGGCAAAAAGTAATGCATTCAAAATTTAGTAAATGAGGGAGGGGAGAGTATTGAATAGGTGTAGGAGCCCATTGGGACACTGGCCTAAAGTCCTGTAAGCATGCACAGATATTCCCTGTATGGCTTCTGTCCTAGTGACAAGGAATCTTATGAGGAATTGGACTGAGTACACATGTTGTGTGATGATACAAAGTCTTCTTACTCAACAAATCACCCAAAATGATGATTTACTAAGTCAGAACTAAGTAAACAAAATGGACTGCTACTCTATCCCTACAACTATGAGAATGTACTATTTTGAACTAATTCTGAGAGCTGACTGAAGGTAAAGTTGGCTGCCTCATCTGCCATTTACCTATGATGACTATGAATATATGATCACCTATGTTTCTTAGTGTTTGCTCTTTCCTGACCTTAGGTAAATGAATATTCAGAATGGAGATGTCCAAGATACCTGGTAAGTTCAAAAGTTCCTGAAATCTTATTGGTGGTTAAATCTGTAGAACAGCAGTAGCAATATCTATGAAGGACTTGTCAGTATACTTTGGAGTGATAGTTACCAACAGCAGGAGAGGCACCAATAAAGAATGCCCAAAAGTGATACAAGAATGGTGGCAGCCTCAGAGATCATGACTCACTTTGGTAAAAAAGAAGTATTAACCTTGGACACTAGAAAGTCACAATTAAGAGGCAAGTTGAGTGGGATAAGGACACCTATGAGCACACAGCTATCTCAAAGTAATTTAAGCAAAATTAATCATGGACATAAAGTAATAACTCAAAATAGGGAAGGCAAAAAAAAATGTTAAAAAATACGTATTAATTAGCATATCTCCCAAAGAAATCACTGATCATAAGGATACCAAAATATTTGTAGCAGTACTTTTTAATTATGCTTATAAATTCAAGAATAGCAGAAAAATGTGCTACATGAACATAATGGAATATTGCTATAATGAGTAGTGAATATTTTGCTAAAAAACAGAATAAAATTGCAGACTGAAAAAAATTTAATATAATCAAGTTTATCCAAAAAAGGCAAGAATCACAATCAAAATATCAAACAAAGCCAAAATAAAGATTCCCAACAATCAACAAATAATAAAATAAATTACAACATAATGAAAGGAACCATATGAATGAACAATATAAATATTAAATTTATATGTGTCAAAATGTCTAGCATTGTAATTCACAAAGGAAAAGTTAAATGAATTAGAAAAAGGCATAGATAATTACACAGTAATAGTTGGAGGTTGTAAGTTTCCTCTTTCAGAACTGGGCAAATCTAATTGAAAGATCAGCATAAAGGGGGGGGAGATCTAAAAAACTTATAAAATGGTAGTTGAGAGATGTATGACACCATCTGAATGGGTCCAGTAAAGAATACACAGATTTCTTAGCATCATGTTCTAAACAGAGAGAAAATGCAAATAACTATTTTTTTAAATAGTTTTAAAAGGAGAAACACTACATATATCCACTGTAGGATAAAATGCTATAAAAATAGTATTTAATTGAGGGAGCACTTAAAAAGATTTAAGCAGAATCAGACACAATATTGAAAGCCTAAATAATGAAAAGATTAAAAAGGGATTCAAAGAAATAATTAATAAACAAATTAAAGTGAAAATTATGAGACAAATTTCCAAAATTAGGGAGATGAAACTAAAGGTGTGTTAAGAAACATTATTATATCTCTAAACAAAAACATTAACAAAATAGGAAGCTTTTATGATTAGTAATATGAAGGTTTAATGTTAGAAAACTAACAATAGCATGTTGAAAATAAGAACAAAAGGGGGACCTTTTGAAAAATTAGAAAACTAGATAAACTGAAAACCAAGACTACTACAGAATTGATAAACAAAACCTAAAGTTGGTTCTTTGAAAAAATGAACAATCCTACCACAGAAATTTCCAATATAAATTCCTCTTGGAAAATATTCTGACACTTTGAACAGAATAGAAACACAAAGTTCATTTTTTTTAAAGTACCTTTCCCCTTCTATTATCTGAAGTAGTTTGAAAAAATGTTAGCAATAACAATTAAAAAAGAGAAATAAATTAAAGGCACAAAGTTGGGCAAACAAAGAACAAAACTATTTCTACTGATGGATTACATGATAGTTTACTTAGAAAATCCTAGGGAATCAGCACAGAAACTAATTATGAGGATTAATAACTTCAGCAAAGTTGTAGGCTATAAAATTAACCTACAAAAATCAATAACATTCCAATAATAACAAAATCCAGGAAGTAATTAAAGAAAGGGAATTACCACTTAACTACGAAAGGCTTAAAATATATAGGAGTCAGTAAACCTAAGAACTCTCAGTATCTGAACAGAACCAATTACAAAACATTCCTTAAAGTAATAAAGAACAGTTTAAAAAGTTGATGGTCAAATCATGCCAATAAAAAGAGAATACTAGCAAAGTGAATCTATAGATTTATGCTTTGCTAGACATATTAAAAAAGGAATATTTATAGAGCTAGAAATAATAACAAAATTCATTTAAAGAGTCAAAGATTTTAAAGATCAACTAAAGAGGTAAAAATGAAGGAAAATGGCACTGCAATACACTTTAACTCTATTATTAAGCTTCAACCATCAAAACCATTTACTTGGTACTGATTTAAAAAAAATAGAAAAGAAGAAACAGTCTAAAGGAAGAAAAATCTTAAAGAATTCAATTAACCAATGTCTGATAAACCACAAGCTATAAATTACAAAAAAAGAAATTCCTATATGTAAAAATTGTAAAGTAGTATAGCAAATATTAGACTAGAATTAATATCTTATACCATATCATACTATAAATTGAAATTAAAATGTTATCTGAAAATTAAAAATCATTCAATAAAAATCGGAAGAGAAGCAGATCTTATACCTTTCATACATGGAGGTAAGATAAGGGGGTAAGTATGGTGGGTAGAGGGAGGGGATTCCTAACCAAAAAGAAATAGAGACAATTTATAAGGTAAAATGGTGAATTTTTATATTATAAAATTTAAAATATTTTGTATAGACAAAATAAGTCCAGTGAGGAAATGAAGAAATGTGTTTGGGAAAGAATTTCCTTGTGTCTAATGTCTCTGATGAGGATCAACAATCCAAAATCTATAAGAAATTAAAAAAATAGAAAAACAAATGTTATTTTCCATTAGATCAAATCAAAGAATATAAAGTTTCAAAAATAGTTGCAATCATATATTAAAGAATGACAAAATCATGAAAAGTAAGGAACATGAAAATCAAAACAATTCTGAGTTTTCATTTCATATGCAGAATAGTGTAAGGCTATAAAAGTTGAATACAGTCAATTTTGGAGAAGTTGTGGAAAGATAGACAAATTGATGCACTACTGGTGTAGCAGTGAAATGTTACAATTATTCTGGAAAGTAAACTATATTTAAACAAAGAAAGTAACTATAATGATTATGCACTTTTTACCTAGTGATCCCACTGGGCATATATCCCATGAAAGTTAATGATAAAAAGAGAGGGTCTTTAGTCATCAAAATATTTTTATGCATACTTTTGTGATAGGAAAACTAGAAATAGAATAGATGCCCTTGCAAAGAGGAATGTTTAGAGAAATTGTGACACATGAAGTATTAGAATATTACTGTGCTATAAAAAATGAATGTGATGGATACAGAGAAAAATGGA
Organism: Macrotis lagotis; assembly: GCF_037893015.1. Classification (NCBI taxonomy): domain Eukaryota; kingdom Metazoa; phylum Chordata; class Mammalia; order Peramelemorphia; family Peramelidae; genus Macrotis; species Macrotis lagotis. Next base: position 144,150,270 of record NC_133661.1, on the reverse strand, counting down.
AAGACATAAACTGATGTAAAGTGAACTAAGAGAAGGAAAAAGGAAGGGAATAAGTATTTATAATACTATCTACTGTGTGCAAGGCAATATGCTAAGAATTTTTACACAAATCATCTCATTTGATTCCAACAGAACATCCACAATGCTACAGCCATATAAGCTGAAAGAACAATAACAAAACAATCAAAGTTGAATTCTTTGTAACTGTAATAAGGTCAAGCTTGGCTTCAAAGAAAGGTATGAGAATAAATTCCTTGTCCTCTCTCTTTGTAGAAGTGAGAGACTGTGTGTGAGATAATGCCTATGACATTAATTTTTGCCTTGCTTGATACATTGCTGAGTTTTGCAGAACTTTCTTTTTTCCTCCTTTCTTTTCTTCATATTTTATTTAAAAGGACTTCTCTGAGAAAGATGGGGATAGATGATTTAAAAACAAAAATGATTTATTTTTTTAAAGGCGTGGAATTTGGAGTCAGAGAATCTGTGTTGAAATACTGTTCCTCCTACTTCTTTTTGTTATGTTACTTTGAATAAGCTGTACCTCCTCTCTGGACCTTGGCTTCTTCATCAATAAAATGAGATTATACTAGATAATCTAATGTCATTTCTAACTCTAAATCTTATGACCTGTAGAGGAAAAACTGAGCACTCCCCCTGCCCTTGCCCATATGTGGTAGTTCAGGGCTAATCAATATATTAGCCATTCATTATATATGACAAGTTGATAACCTACCTGGAGCAGACATATGTTCCTAAAGAGCTAACAGATGGAACTACCATCAACCCATTTGATGTCAGCACTTCCTGATTCCTTTTCTAGATCATCAGCTAAGTGTCATTGTTGATTTCTCTTTTAAATTTTGACTTACTAATTCCTATGTCCCAAAACTTTTGTTCCTATCAGTGAATAACAAACATGGTGTGCAACTTCTGACAAAATTAGTAAAAAAATAAAATTCTAATAGATATTGCTCTAGTAGACTAAAACTAAAAATAATTCATTTCAAGTTTTTTCATATGCAAATAAGACAGAAAATAATACTATGTAATATAGATCTTTAACATTCCCAGTGAAATAAACAGAATCATTTAATCAAGACAATATACAAGCTAAATTACATACAAATTGATATTAATCATGAATTAATGAGTATCAGATTTTTACATTTCATGCACAGAACTTATTTACATGGAATACTGACAAAATGGAATATAAACCAAAAATATAAACTAACAAATTTGGAACAGTCTCTACTTCTAGAAAATATGTAGAAAAGGGTGGCTAGATAGTGCAGTGGATAGAGCACTGGCCCTGGAGTCAGGAGTACCTGAGTTCAAATATGACCTCAGACACTTAATAATTACCTAGCTGTGTGGCCTTGGGCAAGCCACTTAACCCCATTACCTTGCAAAATGAAAAAAAAAACATAACTAGAAGGAAAGATATTAATATTTCTTCTCTACCATAGCACCAAAGACTTGTCACAGTGGTGAGATATGGTGAATGTGTTCATTTCCTTTGGTATAACTTCCCAATGATGTTGGTGATTTATATCAAGAATCTTATTACAGAAAGAAACCCAGTATATCCTGTGACATTTTCAAACATTTCCTTTGTGATATTTTAGTTCCTATCCAAAAAACTAAGGAAAATTTCACTTGAAAAATCCATCATGCTAGCAGCATGACCATTGAGGAATATTTTACTGAAGGGGAAGGAAAAATAAGAGAATGTTTTATGTCACATAACAAGAAGATTATAGTACTCTTAGAAAGTCCCTCAATGAGAATTCAAGTATTACCAAGAACCAGTTCAGGTATCACTTCTTCCATAAAATCATTCTTAATTTCCTCAGTTGTTAATCATAGTCCCCTCTTCAAACCAATTTGTACTTCACATAATCATAAAACTTAATAACTGTTAGGACCAAACAAGAAGTTGAGAACATTATAAATTCAAAAATGGATGATTCTGACCATTTTAGATTAAAAACTTTTTATATTAAGAAAACCTATGTAGCCAAGATTAGAAGAAAGTCAGAAAGATGAGAAAAAATTTTCACAGGTAGCATTTCTGCTAAAGGATTCATTTTTAAAATATATGGAAAACTAAATCAGATTTGTAACATTTCAAGTCATTCCCCAGTTGATAAATAGTCAGAGGATATGAACAGGTAGTTTTCAACTAAAGAAATTAAAGTTATTTATAGTCATATGAAAAAATGCTCCAAATCATTACTGATTAGAGGAATGCAGATTAAAACAATTGAGAAGTTCCTCACACCTAACAGATAGGTTAAGATGACAAAAAAGAAAAATGATCAGTGTTGGAGAGGGTGCAGGAAAATTCAGACATTAATGCCCTGTTGGTGGAATTGTGAACTGATCCAGTCATTCTAGAGAGCAATCTGGAACTATGTCCAAAGAGTAATAAAATTAATTATAGACTTTCATCCAGTAATACCAGTTCTAGATCTGTACCCCAAATTAATCATGAAAACCAGTAAAAGTCTAACATGTTCAAAAATATTTATAGCACCTCATTTTGTATTGGGAAAGAATTGAAATTGAGGGCTGCCCATCAGTTAGGGAATGATTCTTGAAGTTATGGTATATGAATATTATGGAGTACTATTGCCCTTTCTTTTTGTTTTTTTTTTTTACAAGACAATGGGGTTAAGTGACTTGCCCAAGGTCACATAGCTAATTAATTATTAAGTGTCTGAAGCCAAATTTGAACTCAGGTCCTCCTGACTCCAGGGCTGGTACTTTCTTTACTGAGTACTATTGTTCTATAAGAAGTCATGAGTAGTTGGACCTTAGGGAAGCATGGAAAGACTTACATGAACTAATGCTGAGTATAGTGAGCAAAATCAAGAGAATATTGTACACATTAACAACAACACTGTAATATTACCAGCTATGATGGACCCAGCTTCTCTCAACACTTCAGAGATCAAGGACAAACCTGAGAGACCTGCCATGGTCAATACCATTTACATCCATATGAAAAAAATACAAAACTACAAAGTTTGAATGCAGAGCAAAGCAAGTTATATTCATTTTTAAAAAAACATTTTGTTTTTATTCTCTCATGGTTTTTTCTTTCCTCTTACTTCTAACTCCTCTTTCACAAGATGACTAATGTAAATATGTTAAGCCTGAATGTACATACAAAATTTATATTAAAAGACTGTTTCCTGCTACAGGGAGAGGAAAGGGAAAGGGGGGTGGCAGAAAAATAAACTTGCAAATGGATGAATGTTGAAAAACTACCATTGCATGTAAATGGAAAAATAAAATAAAATTCCAATTTAAAAAAAAAACAAAAGAGAACTAGAAGGAACTTCAGCAGTCATATATTCCAATCTGTATACCAAGGAAATCCCCTCTAAAACATACCATCAAATTGCTGCCCAGACTCTACTTAAAGGTTTCCAAAGAGGGGAAACTCACAATCTCTCAAGTTAACCCATTCTGCATTTGGATAATTCAGATTGTAAGATACAATAGATTTCTCCCCACCCCCAGCTATTAAGTATAAATTTGTCTTTGCAACTACTAGCCACTGATTATAGTACAGTTCACTTTGATTCACCCGAACAAGTCTAATCTTATACATGACAGCCCTTTACATCACTTGAAAAATGTATTATGTTCCAGCCGAGTCTTCTCTTCAAGTTAAAATCCTCAGTTCTTTCAAGTAATCATCATATGACATGGACTCAAGACTCTTTAGTATCTTAGCTATATTTTTCTGGACACTCTTCAGATTCTACCACCATCCTAATTGAAATGCCCAGAACTGATCATGCAGTCTGCCAAAGACAGTGAGAGGAATGACCATATCCTTATTTCTGGATAACTCAATGTCACTTGAATTAGACTGGCTCGGATCATTCTGAAGACTCATTTGAACTTGGAGTTTCCTAAAATTCATAGATCATGGCACCAGGGTGAAGTGACTTATCTAGGATCACACAACTATAACTCAGGAAGACAAATCTTCCTGACTTCATTTCTGGCACTCCAAGCTGCCCTTCATGAATCTATAATATACAAAAATCCTTTGTTTTTGGATTTCTTTGTCATTTGGGGCAGCTAGATGGCATTAAGTGATTTTCCCAAGGATCCTTGAAAGTTAGCTGATGGGGGGCAGGTGAGTTTATAAGTAGATAATAATACAAAATATAATTTAAGAATGGTGAAAACACTAACAATAAGGGGATCAGGGAAGGTTTCTCAGAGGATTGCATATAAGTTAATGATTCAGGAGCACTTAGGATTATAAAACAGAAGTGTATTCCAGGAATGGGAGGCAGCTTATGCTGGGTTTAAAGGAGTTAAAAACTAAACAATCAAGTTTCGAAAGAAAAAGAATGTATGAAGGAGAAAAAGATAAAATAAGTTTGGAGAGATAAGTTGGAAATAGATAGAGAGGGAAAAGTGCCCATATAAACAGATATTTAACTATGCTGGAAAACATGGCTAGTACTCAAGATTACTCAGAAGCATCATACTAAATATAATGAATTATTTTTTTAAGAAGATGTTTGGAGGTTAATGGGTGTGCCCTAATGGCATAAAATTGATCTAGCAATCATCACAAACAATAAGACTACATGTAGTCAAAGAAATGAACAGATAAAGCAAAGGTAAAAATAAGAGCCTAATTGGAAGGATAAAAATGAGAACAAAAGTATACTATTATAGCAATTATGATCCAATGTTCCTTTTCTGAAAAAGAAAAATGATAAATAGTACTTCTTGGCATGAGTTTATGGGAAGATGTGGATAAAACTTGCATAGACTAGGCAGAAAAGGAGGGATAGTAATCTGCATGATTGACAGGAACATCAGAAATCACAGGGTACCTTTTGATTAATTTGGATATATGAATAAAAATTAAAAGTTTCTCAGCCATTCATTAAGATCTCATCAATAGTCTTCCTTTTCTGATACATTTTCTTTTGATCATAGTTGGCAAAGAATCCACTCTACAGTTGTTTCTGAATGATCTTATTGTGACTCTAACACCTGAGGAAGTTTTTGTCACTATAGGTTTGTAGAGCAATACCTCAGGTAAATAAGGTAAGTTTGACACATTAAGTTCTCTTTGATCTTCATTCAGGGCAGCCAGGAAGTCCCAGTTCCTTACTCTCTACTTCTTATCTTTGGCTTATTACACCCACATATTGATCCTCTTCTCCATCTGACTTTATTTCCCAAATTTTCCTGAAATACTTGTAGAGCAGAGGGTGTTTGTGCCATTTATTCTTGGATTATTCAGGAGGTATGTAACAAAGTAATTTATAAATGATGATGATGATGATGATGATGATGATGTGATTATAACTAAAAGCATTAATATTCCACTTTAAGGTTTATAAAACTTTATAAATGTTATATCATTTGATTCTACTATAAACATAAAGAATTTCAAAATATAGCAATTTTATAACTTTTTATTGATATTTTATTATATATATTTCCAATTCATGTTATGAAAGTTTTTCAACATTCATTCATTGCATATTTATAAGTTACACAATTTTCTTCAGTCCTCACTTTTCCAATTCCTCCCCTCAGATGTGAACATTCTAGTAAACATTGTATATACACATTTGTGTTTAACATATTTACATGTTAGTCATTTTTGTGTATGTGGAGTTAGGACGAAGGAAAAAGAAAATCATAGGATAGGAATTAAAAATAAAAGAGAAATTTTTAAAAAATGAAAATAGTGTTCATTCAGATCCTGTGTTGTCTTCCCCCCCCCAAATGATGTGGATGGCATTGTCTATAACATGTCTCCCAAGGTTGTCCTTGTTTTCTGAACTGCTAAGAGGAGTTGTATCCATCATAGTTGATAAACACACAGTGTTGTTAATGTGTGTAATGTTCTCTTGGTTTTGCTTCCTTCACTCAACATCAGTTAATGTAATTCAAACCATGCTTCTCTAGAGTTTGCCCACTCATGGTTTCTTATAGAATGATAATATTCTGGGGCAGCTAGGTGGTACAGCGAATAGAGCACCACTCCTGGAGTCAGGAGGTACTGAGTTAAAATCTGGACTCAGACACTTACTAATTACCTAGCTGTGTGACCTTAGGCAAGTCACTTAACCCCATTTCTTTGCAAAATAACTTTTAAAAATATAACAATACTCTATAACATTCATATACCATAACTTGTTCAGTCATTTCCCAATTGATGGGCATCCCTTCTGTTTCCAAATTTTGCCACTACAAAAAGGACTGCTATTAATATTTTGAAACCTATGGGACTTCTCCCATTATTTTTGTGATTTCTTCTGGATTTAGGTCTACTATTAGCATTGCTAGGTCAAAGGATATGATCAGCATTATTGCTCTTTTGGACATAGTTTCCTATTGCTTTTCATAATGGTTGTAGTAGCTTACAACTCCATCATCAGTGCATTAATGTTCCAATCCTCCCACAACCTCTCCAACATTGATCATTTTCCATTTTTCTCATCTTAGCCAATTTGATAGATGTAAGGTGGTACCTCAGAGTTCTTTTATTTGATATTTCTCTACTCAGTAATTATTTGAAGCATTTTTCATATGATTATGTGTAGTTTTAATTTCTTCATTTGAAAACCGCCAGTTCATATCCTATGATCATTAATCAATTGGGGAATGACTTATAACCTTATAAGTTTGATTCAATTCTCTATATATTTTAAAAATACTTTATTATAACCCTTATATGTAAAAATTGTTTCCCAGCTTTCTGTTTTCCTTCTAATCTTGGCAGTATTGGTTGTATTAGTGCAAAACCTTTTTAATTTAATAAATTCAAAATCATCCATTTTGAAATATATTATTGTTTTGTTCATAAATTTCTCCCCTTTCCATAAATCTGACAGATAGAGTATTTCTTGATCTATTCGTTAGCCTATGGTACTGCCCTTTATGTCTAAATCCTGTATCTATTTTGAACTTATTTTGGTATAAGGTGTGAAATGTGGGTCTATGCCTAGTTTTTGCCACATTATTTTCCAGATTTTCCAACAGGTTTTGTTGAATGGTGAGTTCTTACCCCAGAAGCTAATGTCTTTGAGTATGTCAAGTAATAGATTACTATTGTCATTTACTACTGTTTCTTTAGTACCTATTCTAATCCACTGGCCAATTACTCTATTTCTTAACCAGTACCAGGCAGTTTTGATGATTGCCATTTTAGATCTGGTAAAGAGCAAGGTAACCTTCCTTTACATTTCCTTTATCAGTTATTTTTATATTGTTGACCTTTTGTTGCTCCAGATCAATTTTGTTACAATTTTTTCTAGGTCAGTAAAATAGTGATTTGGTAGTTATGGCACTGAATAAGTAATTTAATTGGAGTAAAATTGCCATTCTTATTAGATTAGTTGGGCCTAATCATGAGCAATTGATGCTTTTCCAATTGTTTGTTCTGAATTTATTTGTATTTTGCAAATTGTGTTCATACAGTTTCTGGATTTGTCTTGGGAGGTAGATTTCCAAGAATTTTATGTTATCTACAGCTACTTTAAATGAAATTTCTCTTTCTATCTCTTGCCCTTGGGCTTTGTTGTTTATAGAAATGCTAATGATTTATGTGGGGTTTTTTAATATCCCGCTACTATGCTGAAGTTGATAATTATTTCAAGTAATTTTTTAAGATGATTTCTAGGGTTCTCTAAGTATACCATCATATCATCCACAAAGAGTGAAAGTTTTGTTTCCTCATTGCCAATTCTAATTCAATTTTTTTCTTCTCTTATTGCTAAAGGTAACATTTCTAATATTATATTGCATAGTAATGGTGATAATTTGCATCCTTGTTTTACTCCTGACCTTATTGAAAATGCTCCTAGTTTATCCTCCATTTATTACATATAATATATATCTATTGGTTTAGAGGAATACTGATTATTATTTTAAGGAAAACTCCATTTCTTCCTAAATTCTCTAGTATTTTTAATAGTATTGGCTGTTGTATTTTGTCAAAGGCTTTTTCAGCACCTATTGAGATAATGAAAGGATTTGTGTTGGTTTTGTTATTGTTATGTCAATTAAATTGAATATGTTCCTAATATCAAACCATTCTTCCTACCTGATCATAGCATATTATCCTAGTATAACTTCTTATAATTTCTTCATTAAAATTTTATTTAAGATTTTTGCATCCAGGGTCATTAGGGAGATTGGTTTATAATTTTCTTTGTTTTGGTTCTTTCTGATTTGGTATTATTTCCATATTGGTGTCATAAAAGGAATTTGATAGAACTCTTTCTTCTCCTATTTTTAAAAATAGTATATGTGGACCTCAAATTAATTGTTCCTTAAAGGTCTGGGAGAATTCACTTGTAAGTACATTTGAAGATGGAGATATTTTCTTAGGTAGTTTACTGATGGTTTCTTTATTTTCATTTTCTGAAATGGGGTTATTTAAGTATTTTATTTCCTCTTCTGATATACTAGGTAGTTTGCATTTTTTGCAAATGTTCATCCATTTCACTCAGGTTGACTAATTTGTTAGCATAGAATTGGGCAAAAAAGCTCCAAATTTTCTTTTTAATTTCCTCCTTAGTGGTGAGTTCTTCCTTTTCATTTTTGATACTTGTAATTTGGTATTTTTCTTTTTAAAAATAAACTTAGCAAAAGATTTATCCTATTTTATTGAGGTTTTTTACTAAAACCAATTCTTAGTTAAATTTATTAGATCAATGGATTTTCTGCTTTCAATTTTTTTAATCTCTCCTTTGATTTTCAGAATTTCAAATTTGGTATTTAATTGGAGACCTTAAATTTGTTCTTTTTCTAGTTTTGTAGTTACATACCCAATTCATTGACCTTTTGCTCTGTTTTATTCTTGCTAGCATTTAGAGATTAAAAAATTCACCCCCAAAATTGCTTTGGCTGCATCCAATAAATTTTGGTATGATGTCTCATTGCTATCATTTTCTTGGATGAAATGGTTGACAATTTCTATGATTTGCTGTTTGATCCACTCATTCTTTAAAATTGTTATTTAGTTTCCAATTAATTTTTGGTTTATCTTCGAATGGTCCTTTATTACGTGTTATTTTTATTCCATCATGAGTTGAAAAGCATGCATTTATTTTTTCTGCCATTTGTCATCTGATTGTAACTTTTTTATGTCCTCATGCATGGTCAGTTTTGGAACAGGTGCCATAGACTGCAGAGGAAAAGGTATATTCTTTTATATTCCCCCATTCATTTTTCTCCAAAGGTCTATCCTATATCTAAGTTTTCTAAGATTTTTATCACCTTCTAAACTTTCTTCTTATTTATTTATAGTTAGATTTATCTAATTTTGAGAGAGGAAGGTTGAGGTCTCCCATTATTATAGTTTTCCCATCTATATGTCCTTGTAATTTGTTCATCTTCTCCTCTAAGAATTTAGATGCTGTACCTCTCAGTGCATATATGTTTAATAATGATATAACTTATTTTCTTATGGTGCCTTTTAACAAGATGCAGTTTCCTTCCACATTCCTTTTAATGAGATCTATTTTTTTTAGGTTTTTGAAAGTCAATGGGGTTAAGTGGTTTGCCCAAGGCCACACAGCTTGGTAATTATTAAATGTCTGAGGCAGGATTTGAACTCAGGTACTCCTGACTCCAGGGCTAGTGCTCTATCCACTGTACCACCTAGTCGCCCCAATGAGCTCTATTTTTGAGATCTATTTACACTTTTTTCTTTCCTCTTATTCCTCCTCACCAATGTTTTGCTTCCTTTCCCCTTTGACTTTTCTTTTAAATTTTAACTTTACTTTCACTTTTAACTTTGCCTTCATTTTTAAGCATCCCTCCTTCCCCGTTTTTTCCCTCCCCACTCCCTACTTTCCTGAAAGGTAGGATAGATTTTCAAAGTGATTTGGGAATGTAAGTTATTCCCTCTCTGGGCCAAATCTAGAGAGTAGATCTCCTCAGTATTCATACCATCCCTTCTTCTCTTCTATTAAAAGATATTTGTGCCTCTTCACATGGTGTTATTTATCCACTAATGCCCAGTCTTCTCCTAGTATAGTTCTTTTTATGTTTCTATTGTTTTAACCCTATCTTGTACTTACAAGTACTCTGTCAAAATATGGTTTTACCTGTACTGATAGAAGTACTATTCTCAAAGGGTTGATAAATTGATTGATAAGCAGCATTAAGTACCTTCTCCTCTTCTGTCTTATTAGAAATACACTTCTCAGGTTTCAAGATTATGAAAAAGCATAAAAACATCACCTGTACATAAATATTCATAGCAGCTCTGTTTGTGGTGGCAAAGAATTGGAAATTGAATGGATGTCCATCAATTGGGGATTGGCTTGATAAACTGCAGTATATGTATGTGATGGAACACTATTGTTCAATCAGAAACCAGGAGGAATGGGAATTCAGGGAAGTCTAGAAGGATTTGCATGAACTGTTGCTGAATAAGATGAGCAGAACCAGAAGAACATTGTACACCCTAATAGCAACATGGGAGTGATAATCAACCTTAATGGACTTGCTCTTCCATCAGTGCAACAATCAGGGACAATTTGGGGTTATCTGTGATGGAGAATACCATTTGTATCCAGAGAAAGAATTGTGGAGTTTGAACAAAGACCCAAGACTATTACCTTCAATTTAGAGGGGGAAAAAACATTATATTTATTATGTAATTTTGCTATCTCTTATACTTTATTTTTCTTCCTTAAGGATATGATTTCAGCGGTGGCTAGGTGGCACAGTGGATAGAGCACCTGCCCTGGAGTCAGGAGTATCTGAGTTCAAATCTGGACTCATACACTTAATAATTACCTAGCTGTATGGCCTTGGGCAAGCCACTTAACCCTATTGGCTTGCAAAAAAAACAAAAACAAAATAAAAAGGATATGATTTCTCTCTCATCACATTCAACTTAGATCAATGAATACCATGGACACAATGTAAAGACTAACATACTGCCTTCTGTGGGGGTTGGGGGGAGGGAAGCAAGATCAATTATAAAATTCAAAATAAATAAAATCTTTCAAAGAAAAAAAGAAATACACTTCTCAAATATCATTTCTACTGTAAGTCTTATTTGGTCCTAAACTCCCCTTTCAATCGATCTCACAAATGTATTTCTTAATCTGCTAACTGGTCTATGGTATCACCCTTTATGTCTAAATCCTGTACCCATTTTGACATTATTTTGGTATGGAGTATAAGATACGTAGGTTTTTGCCATATTATTTTCCAATTTTCCCCCCACAATTTTTGTCAAATAGTTGAGCTTATATTCCAGAAACTAATGCCTTTGAGTTAAACAAGAAATTCCTATAGTCATTTACTACTGTTTCTTTTGAACTTATTCTAATCCACTGGCCCATTACTCTGTTTCTTAACTAATACCAAATAGTTTTGATAACTGTTGCTTTAGATGTTGTAGAGCACACCTTACTTTTAGAGCACCTTACTTTAAAATTTTTTCATAATTCCCTTGATATTCTTGACCTTTTGTTGCTCCAGATGAATTTTGTTATTATTTTTTCTAGCTCAGTAAAATACTTATTTGGCAATTTGAATGGTATGGAACTAAAAAAGGAATATAATTTGGGTAGAATTGTCATTTTAATTATATTAGCTAAATATGAACTATTGACATTTTCAATTGTTGAGGTCTGACTTTATTTCTGTGAAAAGTGTGTTGTAATTGTGTGTTTCTGGGCTTGTCTTGGGAGGTACAATCCCAAGCATTTAATGTTATTTGCACTTACTTTAAACAGAATTTCTCTATCTCTTGCCTTTGGTCTTTGTTGATCATATATAGAAATGCTGATGATTTATGAGGATTTGTTTTATATCCTGCTACTTTGCTGAAGTTGTTAATATTTCAAGTTGTTTTTTTAGTTGATTTTGTTGGGTTCTCTAAGTTATACTATCTGCAAAGAGTGAAAGTTTTGCTTCCTCATTGCCAATTTTAATTATTACAATTCCTTTTTCTTCACATATTGCTAAAGCTAGCACTTCTAATATTATATTGCATATTAAAGTAATAGTGACATCAGGCATCCTTGTTTCACCTCTGATCTTACTGGAAATGCTTCTAGTTTCCCTTTACATATTACATTTGGTGTTGGTTTTTAGATAGATACTGCTTATTATTTTAAGGAAAACTTTTGAACCTATCTTAAACCACTGACCCATTACTCTATTTCTTTTTTTTTCCTTTTTTTTTATTTGCAAGGCAATGGGGTTAAATGGCTTGCCCAAGGTCACACAGCCATGTAATTATTAAGTGTCTGAGGCCAGATTTGTACTCAGGTACTCCTGACTCCAGGACCGGTAGTCTATTCACTGTGCCACCTAGCCACCCCCCCATTACTCTATGTCTTAACCAGTACCAAGTAGTTTTGATGACTGCTGCTTTAGATCTAGTGTTTTTAATAGCAATGGATGTTGTATTTTGTCAAAGGTTTGTTCCAGTATCTAACTGAGATAATCATGTGATTGCTGTTGGTTTTGCATAGATATATTCAATTATGTTGAGCATTATTTTTAATATCGAACCATCTCTGTCTACCCGGTATAAATCTTACCTCATAATAGTGCATAATCATAGTAATAACTTCCTATAATATCTTTGCTAAAATTTCATTTAAGATTTTTGCATCAAAGTTCATTAGAGGGACTGGTTCTCTAATTTTCATCGTCCGTTTTGATGTCTCATTGTTATTATTTTCTTGGATGAAATGAATGATAATTTCCATGATTTATTGTTTGAGCCACTCATTCTTTATAATTTATTTATTTTCCAATTAATTTCTGATTTCTCTTTCCATGGCCCTTTATTACATATTATATTTATTGTATCATAAGTTGAAAAATATGCATTTATTATTTCTGTCATTTATCATTTTATTATAAGGTTTTTATATCCTAATACAAGATCAGTTTTGGTATAGATGCCATGTGCTACAGAGGAAAAGATATATTCCTTTCTATCCCTCTTTTATTTTTCTCCAGAGGTCTATCATATCTAAGCTTTCTAGGATTTTATTCACCTTCTTAACTTTCTTCTTGGTTTTTTGTGGTTAGATTTATCTAGTTCTGAGAAAGAAAGGTTGAGTTCTCCCATTATTTTACTTTTGCTGTCTATGTCTGCTTGAAACTCATCCAGCTTTAATATTTTGCATGCTATACCACTAGTTGTACATATATATATATATATATATTTAACAATGATAGAACTTCATTACCTATGATGCCTTTTAAGATGTGGTTTCCTTCTTCATTCCTTTTAATGAGTACTATTTCTGTTTTTCCTTTGTCTGAATCAGGATCACTACACCTGATTTTTTAACTTACACTGAAGCATATTTTGTTTCAACCTTTTACTTTTACCCTCTGTGTATCTCTCTGCTACAAATGTGTTTCTTTTATATAACATTTTGTATAAATTTGGTTTTTAATCCATTCTGCTATCCACTTCCATTTTATGGGAGAGGTCATTTCATTCACATTTAGAGTTAAGATTATTAATTTTTTTCTTTCCCTCAATGTTATCTTTCCTCATTTGTACTTTTCTCTTACCTTTCCTCTTAGTCCTCCTCACCAATATTTTTGCTATCTTTCCTCTTTAACTTTCCTTTTATATTTTACCTTTCAGTTTACTTTCATTTTTATATTCACCTTCCCTTTTAGCAATCTCTTCTTACCTTACCTTTTCCTTCCTCCTCACTTCCTTGTAGGGTAGGATAGATTTTTAAACCCATTTGGGAATGGTTATTCTCTTTCTGAGGCAAACCTATCAAATAGGATTTACTCAGTGTCCACACCCACTCTTCTTTCCTGCTAATACAATAGGTTGTGCCTCTTTACCTGGTGCAGTTTATCCACTGAAGCTTAGAGTTCTCCTTTTTTATGTTTTCATTGTTTAAATCCTGTCTTATACTTACATCCCCTTTGTCAAATTATACTCCTTTGATTGCTTAATTGATAAGCAGCATTGTCCCTTATTCACTAAGTACCATCCCCTCTTCTGTCTCTTTAGAAACACACTTTTCAAGAGTCACAAATCACATCAAATTATAATCACTTTATCTCTTACTACCTTTTCAAGTACTCTCTGTGGATATATAATATTCATGAGCCAAAGCATCATGAAAGTCCAAATCATTTCATGAACCATTTGTCCCCCCAAGCATACTCCCTTCAATTCTAGTCAAAGCATCAAGGTAAGCAAAACCTTTCCCTCCATCTCTATAATACTCCAACCATAGCCCTTGAAATAACAGACAGAACTCCTTCAGAAAGAGACCCAGGATAAAAATTTCAAGGACTATCATAGCCAGAGTCAGATGCACTCATTTTAGTCTCAAATTTATCTCATACAAAACTATGTCATTTTGATCTCTTTCAATAGAAGAACAAGAACCAACCACACCAATATCCTCTAAGTACAATTTCTTCAATTATATTCAACTCTTTAACCATCCTAAGAGAAAAACAATTCTCAAGAGTTACGTGTTATCTTCCCTTGTAGAGTTATATATACTTCCATGATCTTGACTAACATTTGTTTTTCCCCCTTTCTGTTTACCTTTTTATGCGTATCTTAAGTCTTGTATTTGAACATCGAATTCTCTGTTCAGTTCTCATATTTTTATCAGGAAATTTTGGAAGTCCTCTATTTCATCAAACATTCATCTTTTCCCCAAGACAGAATAAGCTGAATTTTCCAGGGCAGTAAATTCTTGGTTGTACTCCAAGGTCCTCTGCCCTCCAAAATACTGTATTCCAGACCCTCTGATCACTTAGTGTTAAAGGTGTAATATTGTGTAACACTGATTGCACTCTCTTTTCATTTAAATTGCTTCTTTTTGGCTGCTTGCAGTACTTTCCCCTTTATTTGAGAATACTGGAATTTGGCTTTGATAGTCTTTGGAGTTTTTATCCTGGGTCTCGTTCTGGAGGAGTTCTGTTCATTCTTTCAATGGCTATTTTATCTTCTTGATCTAGCAGGATCAGACAGTTTTCTCGATAATTTCCATATCTTCCAGTCTCTTTTTTAGATCTAGGCTTTCTGGTAGATGAATAATTGATAAATTATTTCCCTTGGATCTATTTGTAGGTTGTTTGTTTTTCCTAAAAGGCACTTTATATTTTCTTCAATCTTTTCAGTCTTTTGACTTGTTTGATGGAATTTTGGTGTTTAATAGATTCAATAGTTTCTATTTGTCTAATTCTAATTTTTAGGATTTTATATTCTTCAGTTAGCGTTTGTATTTCCTTTCCCAAAAGGTTAATTTTATTTTTTTTTCTGAGTACCACTGCCTCTCCAGTTGGTTGAACTGAGTTTTAGATGAGTTGCATTCCTTTTCCAGTTGATCAATTTTATTTTATTTGAAGAGTTACATTCTTTTTTTCTAGTTGGTTATTTTTACTTTTAGAAGTTGATTTCTTTGATCAATTTTTCATAATTTTCCTGCATGACTCTCATTTCTTTTTTTCCATTTTTATTCTTCCTCTTTTCTTTGGTTTTTAAATTCTTTTTTAAAGCTCTTCAATGAGCTTTTGGATTTGAGTCCAATTCATAGAATCTTTTGAGACCTCCCCTGTGGATAATTTTTTCACTCTTTTCTTCTTCCAAGGTGACATTGTTATCATCTTTATCTGCATGATAGTTTTCTATAGTGAGTGCTCTTTTAGCTTTTCTGCTCATCTTGAAATGTCTGAGCTCTAATCCTGGGGTGTAGGGAGTAATGACCCAAGATTTTTATTCTGGGGCTAGGATCTAATCCCTGCCTTATCTTTGGCCAAGATGTTGCCTATGCAGTCCAGACTTGGCCTTTGCAAAGGTTTGTTCCCTCCTTTTTTGTCCAAGTTTTGCCCATATAGTGGTTTGTTCCCAACCCAGTCCTGTCTTTTGCCCCAGTGTTCCCAGGGTTCTGTCTTTGTTTAGGATTGAGACTTTCTTTGCTGGCTTACCATATAGCTGCTGGGATCTATACTGTTGTCAACTTGTCAAGACCTGGACTGCATTGTGGCTAAGAATGTCCTGCTGGCTTTACTTCCCCTTTTCCCTCAAAGAGACAGACCTTCACTGAAGATCCTCCATGATGTTCAGCATTAAAAACTTCTTTGGATCTTGTCTTTTTTTGGTGGGATATGTAGCTTTAATGTCAGTGCAGAGGTTTCATTTAACTTTGTGTAGGGAAAATATCTGGGAGAATGCTAACCTCACACTGCCATCTTGGCTTCACCCTGGAAGTCCCCAGAATTATTATCTTTTAAACAGTTTATTAGTCATGCAATAAAGTCTCATACTTGATAGTTTAAATGCCATAAACACCAAAGACAGAATAGATTTGGCACCAAATAATTTTTAGTCATTTCCAAAAATCAAATACAGCTTTAAAGTTTAAAGATCTCCAAAAATCAGGATATTCAAAGATTCATTCTGAAAAGTCAGAAGGTAATTCCAAATTAACCCTTTCAAAAATGCTTTCAGCAATAGCACCATAATGGGACTAATTACTATATAGCCCCCAGATGTGGCCATTTTGAAAAAGACACTAATCATTATATAATGCAAGTTTAAGAAATCAACACTAGGGGTAGCTAGGTGGCACAGCGGATAGAGTATCAGCCCTGGAGTCAGGAGTACCTGAGTTCAAATCCGACCTCAGACACTTAATAATTACCTAGCTGTGTGGTCTTGGGCAAGCCACTTAACCCCATTGCCTTGCAACAACAACAACAACAAAAAAGAAATCAATGATACTAGCTCTTATAGTCACATATAATACAAGAAATTTATTTAAATTTTGGTAAGAAAATTTATAGAATGATATGTATGTGTGTGTGTGTGTGTGTGTGTGTGTGTGTGTGTGTGTGTGTGTATGTCACATAGTTATGTTGGAGGTAAGCTGAACTAACTCTCAAAGTCTGATGGCTAAATTTCCAGTGGGAGTATTTATACCTTGAAAATAAGCATTTGGATTAAAAGAAGTGATGAAGAAAATGTTAACAAGGCATATTCAACTTAAAAGTTTATGATGTGCACATTTGTTTTGTAGAACTAGTTGTTAAGGGAACAGATAGGTGGTACAGTGAGCACTGACCCTGAAGTCAGATGGACTTGAGTTCAAATCTGACCTCAGACACTTAAACATTACCTGGCTGTGTAACCAAGGCCAAGTCACTTAACCCTACTACCTTGACAAAATAATAAAAGAGCTAGTTAAAAATTTACCAGAATATTTCTGGGCATGGATGATAGTAAAATGTGTTAGTTTAATCTCTCTAACAGAGGACATGGATGAGGGGGGAAGGGAGCTAAATTCAACTAAGGCATAGATTATAAATTTTTGCAATTAAGATTATCTGGTTTTCATTTATAGATCTTTGTTTAGTTGCTAATTAGAAAAACCTCCCTGCATAATAATGAAATACCTAATATTTAAACTAGACATGACAAAGAATTTTCAAAAGTATTAAGTTTATCTCCTTCTGCTATTATTTTAAAACCTTAGTTATTGCAAATCTCAAGCTACATCTTATAATTCACTAAAATGCATCTTATAATTAAGATACAGGAAGTTTTATTTGTGTAATTAACATAGACACCTGACAGAAGTGTGACATGATATACTTTTGTGTGATCCAGCTCCTACTTATTTTCTCCTTCCTAACTTAAGTTTCCCATTTACTGCATTTCATCTTTCTTTGCCTTTTTCACTCCTCCTCTCCCTTCTTATTCTTTGTATATGCAAGGAGCATCAGATGACATGCAAGGAATATTATTTAAGTTCCTAGCAGCACTGGAAACAAGTTATTACTAATCCATGAAAAGTATTTGTTGATGCAATATTGTTACCCAATACCCATTCTGTACTACTTGCATATGCACTAGTACAAAGGTAGGGGACATTACAAGAACAAAAAACCCAGTATTTATTCCAAAGTTTTCAGTTCTGCCATAGATTCTTTCTTTCTGTTCTTTCCATTGGCTCAAGGAAAAATAATTCCTTACATCAACTCTGCTGAGTTTGCATTTGCCTGGGGAAAGATATAGCAGGAGTCATAAAAGGTATAATTGTTCAATTTAATATTTCTCTACTGCTTTCATAGTGTTAAAAGACTTTAGCTGGAAGCAGGAGAAAAAATTACATGCATATGTTAATCCATCTACCAGACTATTAAGATGAATGAAAATAATAGCTCTTGTTTTAGGTGAGCAATTCTGAAAAACTTTAACATTTTTATTACCTGTGTTGATAAATAAGTTTAAAATTCATATGAATTATATTTTCTGTTAGCTCCTCATGACAAGAATAATTAGCAATTTAAATTGAAGATTTGTCATTCTGTAAATTGTTGGTCAACAAATACGAATTCTGCTCAAATCACCTTTGTTCTGCTCTATTCTTTGCCTGTCAATATATTTTCTCTCACAGAAAAAGTGGATGAATGAGGGGAACACAAAGTACTTTTGAATTCATCTACTCTGTTTCTCAAAATCTGTTTCTCAAAACTCATTATTGTTTATAAATATGATTTTTTTATTAAAAGCCAAGGAGAAATGAGAAAGATAGATAAGTTTAAATTCTCTTCTCTTAAGCATCATTCTTCCCAACTCTAAATGTACCTAAGCACACTGATCTCCTCCCTAAAGCTGTGATCAGAATTCCACTGGTCTGTGACTTAGAGCTCTGAGTAGATCATAGAAAAAAAAAAGAGAAGAGGTAGTGAGAGCAAATGCAATGTCATTAACAATATAAAAAAGGGGTTAAAATCACCACTAGAGAAATGTAAATGAGAGTTGTGTCATTTTTTTCATACCCATAAGATGATAAAGATAATTTAAAAATGGCAAATGTTGGAGGGTTATGGGAAAACAAGGGAATAAGTCTCTGTTGATAGATTTAGGAACTGGTCCCACCTTTCTAGAAACAGTTTTGGTATAATGTCTAAAACATCATTAGATCATACATACTGTTTGGTCTCACAATATTCCTACAAAGCGTACACTCAAAAATAATTAAAAAGGACTACTATGTAGAAAAATATTTGTGGTATCTCTTTGCAGTAATAAAGACCAGAAAATAAGCTTATATGGGGTGGCTAGGTGGTATAGTGGATAAAGCACCGGCCCTGGAGTCAGGAGTACCTGGGTTCAAATCCAGTCTCAGACACTTAATAATTACCTAGCTGCGTGGCCTTGGGCAAGCCACTTAACCCCGTTTGCCTTGCAAAAACCTAAAAAAAAGAGTATATCCCTTGCTTGTATATTGGCTCAAGAAATTATGCTAATTATAATGTTATAAAATTACACCGTAAGGAATGATGAAATGAATGACTTAGGGAAAACTTGGAAAGACATGCAATGATGCACAATAAAGTGTACAAAAACAGGAAAAGAATTTTATGACAATAGCAACATTATAAAATCAAGCAATTTTGAAAAAAAATTCAAGGTATTTGACCAATGCAATCAGCAACAATGACTCCAGAGGACTGATAAGACATACTCCCCCCTGACAGAGTTAACATGGATACAAGATGTCAAATGAGATATAAAGTTTTAGATATAATCAAGGAAGAAAGCTATTTTGCTCAAATGTGTACATATGTAGTAAAGTATTTTATTTATTTTTCTTTCAACTAAAGAGAGGTAGGAGGACAAGGTAAGCCAATGATGATTCCCCTTTTTTCTACTCAACACCCACCAAAAAATGAGAAGGGAACAATACAGAACACAGAAAAGTAGAACAATTTGTTAAGGTATATGCTTAATTTATTATATACTTAGAAATAAACACTAGTTCTGTGTATCAGATTTAAAGTTTTAAGTACAATCTTCTCCTTCTGTTCAACATGATATATAGAAATGCTTTGGTGTTTGTAAGTTCAGAATACGAAGAAAACAAAATAAAAAAGTAATTTGCATAGTTATAATAGTCTACAACACATTGCCAATGAGAGTTTACATCTGAGAAATGACAAAGGACAAGACTGACTGGAGAAAATTTCCATGTAGCAGGATTGAGGGATGAAAGATGTACAGCCCAATTCCAAGCTCATATCTATGTGATATCAATGTAATGAGAGAATTTTTTTCAGCATCTTACATAGATCCTTTATGGAAATGCATTAAAGGGGGCAGTTAGATGGTGCTGTGGATAGAACACCTGTCCTGGAGTCAAGAAGACTTGAGTTCCAAATGTGACCTCAGAAACTTAATACTTACTTACTTAGCTATGACCTTGGGCAAGTCATTTAACCCCATTTCCTTGTAAAAATAAAGGAGAAATACATAAAAGACTATGATGATCACAGGAGGTCATGGGTAGATTTTGAATTACACACCAAGATCACAAACATATTGATTCAGAAAAGAATATTCTAATAATTCATGATCTTGTCTTTAAAGACACAGGACTTCTCCATGTCTACCTATTTTTTTCCAAATCTTATTCATGCTCTCTCTATGTATCTATTTAAGGGGGGGGAGAGGTACACCCAACGTGTTGACAGTCTTCCTTGGGTTTTCTTGACTTCACAGATATCATTGGAGTAAATGGGTTGTTCTTACATTATGTCTTCTTACTCTATGACTAATATATGTTTTTTTTTCTTGTCAAATATTTTTCCCATGAAAATGCTATAAGCCTCTCCAAGGTAGTTTCCCACCTGTATTATGTTGCAGCCTTCTCACCCCTACCTCTCCATGGAACTTTGTTAAAGGTTAAACTTCAATTATCTGAAAACTATTACTGTGACTTACAATCATAGTCATGAATTAGGTGGAGGAAAATAATATATGGGTCTATCTTGTAAAACTATTATGTTCTAATGTCCTTCATTTTCTCTTTTCTTCATGTTTCTTTTCTTATACTCATTAGACACCATCAATTCTCCAAACCATACAATCAAGAACTCTTCTGTTTGTGACTATCTTCATATGTAAATTATAATTCTATATGATTTATAAGAGATACAAATAACACTTTAAATTTAACTAGAGCAATGTTCCAATATATATAATGTGATAACTAATTACACACATTGCTTCTTCCAGTGAAAAGAGAAGGTTGAGGTCATATTGTTTATTGTAACTGAAGCTGAAGGATTAAATCATTCAAAGACTGCCATTGTTACTAAATAGCATTTGGAAATGTTAAAAATGTGGATATTGAAAATACAGCAACCCCAGGTCTCTAGATTTCACTAACTCTTTAATGTCACCATAGGCAAGTAATGTGAAACACTAAATCTAAAATCCATGTAGAATTTCCAGGGCAGCACAAAGCTAGAAAGTTTCTAGAGCTTTTCTCAAACCAATTTTAAATGAAACCTCTAAACAGATCTTAAAGCTACAGATCCTACCAAAAAAAAGAGAAGAAAACAAGTTCCTAACTCAAGATATTGGAGAGGACCTCCAGAAATGATTCAGCCCAGCATAGGCAGGAAAGTGGGAAAACCAGCAGGAGGTCTCAGCTCATCAAGTTAACTTGATAGCAGATCAGTAAGGAAGGTCCCAACATCAGACAAAATCTGAACCCATTAACACTAGGACTTCATTGGAAATAAACCACTGTATAGACAAAGTCTTGGCATAAGGGAGGAAACAAACCACTGCAGAAGGAACATCTGGGCTGCATAAGCAATACTTTGGCAAGCAATAAGTCAGAGACCAGTTCAGTCCCCAGCAACAAAAAATGTAGGAACTATATTCTCTGTACTCCAGGATCAGAGCTCAAATAGCAAAATGAGCAAAAAAAAAAGCAAAAATGATCCTAACCTTAGAAAACTACTATTTCAGATAGGAATGATAAAAATGCCATCTTAGAAGAAGCAAGCAGTGACAAAGAGCCTACATGTGAAGCCTCAAAGAAGTTTCTGAACTGACTTCAAACCCAAAACCTCATGTAAGAGTTCAAAAATGATTTTAAATATCAAAGAAGGGAGAAAGAAGAAAAATGGGGGGGGGGGGAATAAGAGCCATGCAAGAGAATTAAGAAAAATTGACTGAAGAATTCAATCCCTTTAAAATGAAAAATGACCAATTGGAAAAAGAATACAACTCATCAAAAAATAAAATTGGTGGGGCAGCTAGGTGGCACAGTGGATAGAGCACCATTCCTGGAGTTAGGAGGACCCGAATTCAAATCTGGCCTCAGACACTTATTAATTACCTAGCTGTGTGACCTTGGGCAAATCACTTTACCCTATTGCCTTGAAAAAGTTAAAAAAATTAAAAAAAATAAAATTGGCCAACTGGAAAAGGAATACAATTCATCAAAAGTAAAATTAACCACCTGGAAAAGGGAAAAACAAAAGTTAACTGAAGAAAATAAAATCCTAAAAATTAGAATGGGACAAATGGAAACTAATGACTTTATGAGACATGAAACAAAACCAAAAGTTTGAAAAAAATAAAAGAAAATATTCAAAATCTCTTAGAAAACACAAACAGCTGGGAAAATAGAACCAGGAGAGATAATTTACAAATTATA
Organism: Macrotis lagotis; assembly: GCF_037893015.1. Classification (NCBI taxonomy): domain Eukaryota; kingdom Metazoa; phylum Chordata; class Mammalia; order Peramelemorphia; family Peramelidae; genus Macrotis; species Macrotis lagotis. Next base: position 144,127,771 of record NC_133661.1, on the reverse strand, counting down.
AGTCTACCTGAGACCCTTGGTCAAAAAAAGAGCCTGAAAAATATCTTTCATAAAATTATCATGGAAAGCAGCCCTAATATCCTAGAACAAGAAGTCAAAATAGCCCTTGAAAGAATCCACAGATTACCTCTAGAAAAAGATCCCAGAGTAAAAACTCGAAATATAGTCAAATTCTAGAATTCTCAGCTAAAGGAAGAAATACTACAAACAGCCAAAAAGAAGTAATTTACATACTAAGGAAAGAGGAAACAGCTAGGTAGTGCAATAGATAGAGCCCTGGAGTCAGGAGAACTTGAGTTCAAATCCAGTCTCAGACACTTAATGATTGCCTAGTTGTGTGACCTTGGACAAATCATTTAACCCCATTGCCTTAAACAAAAAAAATGCCAAGGAACCACAATCAGAATTACATAGGACTTATTAACTTCAACATTAAAGTATCAAAGGGCCTGGTATATATATTCTGCAGGGCAAAGGATCTTGGATTACAATCAAGAATTAAGTACCTTGCAAAATTCAGCATATTATTCTAGGTTAAAAGATGAATTTTTAATGAAATAGAGGACTTCCAAAATTTTGTGATAAAAAGACAAATTGAAAAGAGAATTAAGACTCAAGAGATGTATAATAAAGGTAAATGGAGAGAGGGAAAAAGCTAGTCGAGAACATTAAACTGTATACATTCCTATAAAGGAAGAGAATACTTGTAACACTTGAAATTGTAGTCAAAAGAAATATATTTGGAGAGAAGGTATGGATATAGGATGACCATAAATGTTTTGAGTCTTTAACAATAATTTTAGCTAATGAGGGCTGAATACATTTGGAGGGATTGTACTTAGTGGATATGTGTATAAATGAGTCATAAAGTTCTTGATAATGAGGGTTTTATTTCTATTGTAATGGAGGGAGAGTACTTAGAGAATCTGTACATAATTAAATCATGAAGTGATCCTACTTTATTAGATACTTTAATTAATGAGGGTTGTGGCAAAATAGGGACAAAGGGCTAAAGGGGCTGGACATAAATAGATCATGAAGAGATTTTGCTTTACTTGATAGTTTAGCTACAATTAGAGGGAGTATACTTAGAGGGTGAGAGTATAAATGGTTCATCAAATTATTTTGCTCTACATAATATTTTAGTTCATGATATCATATGTCTATAGAAGGTACTTGAAAGAGGGTGTAGTATAAATTGATTATAATTTCATTCTATTTATTACTCATGAGAAGTGTATTTCTAATGGGACATAAGAGAGGAGTGTACTTAAACAGTGACATTAAAGCTACATATCCCACCAAAAAAAGACAAGATCCAAAGAAGTTTTTAATGCTGAACATCATGAAGGATCTTCAGTGAAGGTCTGTCTCTTTGGGGGAAAAGGGGAAATAAAGCCAGCAGGACATTCTTAGCCAACAATGCAGTCCAGGTCTTGACAGATTGATGACAGCACAGGTCCCAGCAGCTATATAGTAAGCCAGCAAAGAAAGTCTCAATCCTAAATAAAGACAGAACCCTGGGAACACTGGGGCAAAAGACAGGACTGGGTTGGGAACAAACCACTATATGGGCAAAACTTGGACAAAAAGGAGGGAACAAACCTTTGCAAAGGCCAAGTCTGGACTGCATAGGCAACATCTTGGCCAAAGATAAGGCAGGGATTAGATCCTAGTACCAGAATAAAAATATTGGGTTATTATTCCCTATACCCCAGGATTAGAGCTCAGACATTTCAAGATGAGCAGAAAAAGCTAAAAGAGCACTCACTATACAAAACTATCATGCAGATAAAGATGATAACAATGCCACCTTGGAAGAAGAAAAGAGTGAAAAAATTATCTACAGGAGAAGTCTCAAAAGATTAAATGAATTGGACTCAAATATAAAAGCTCATTGAAGAACTTTTAAAAAAGAATTTAAAAACCAAAGAAAAGAGGAAGAATAAAATGGAAAAAAAAATGAGTCATGCAGGAAAATTATGAAAAATTGATCAAAGAAATCAACTCTTTTAAAAGTAAAAATAACCAACTAGAAACAGTAAAAATAACCAACTAGAAAAAAGAATGTAACTCTTCAAATAAAATAAAATTGAGCAACTGGAAAAGGAATGCAACTCATCTAAAACTCAATTCAACCAACTGGAGAGGCAGTGGTACTCAGAAAAAAAAATAAAATTAACTATTTGGGAAAGAAATACAAATGCTAACTGAAGAATATAAAATCCTAAAAATTAGAATTGGACAAATAGAAACTATTGAATCTATTAAACACCAAAATTCCATCAAACAAAGTCAAAAGACTGAAAAAGTTGAAGAAAATATAAAGTGCCTTTTAGGAAAAACCAGATCTTTGAGAAGACCAAAAGCCAAGTTTGTAAATAGTTTATAAACTTTGTTTCTTATCAACTGTTGCCTTCCTTCCTTTCTTCTATGATCACTTCAGTCTTCAAAATTGAGGACTATTCTATATATTCTATATATTCTAGATTCTATATTTGTTTCATGTTTTTTCAGAGCCATAGAATTCACCATCAAATATATAGTCTGCTGGTGATGAGTCTCTGTGTTCAGTTTGGCATATCATTATTACACATATCCTTGGAAGACTGATACTATTGCTGCAACCACAATCAAACTCCACAAAATGCCCCTCTAGTGTCTTGTCATGACACAGAGATGTCCCTGGATTCTCAAAGGCTATGGTAACAGAATGCATGACCTGGCTGGTTCCATATGTACATATATATATATATATATATATATATATATATGTGTATATATGTATATATGTATATGTATATATATATATAGTTACTTGTAGTATACCTTTACAGCATAATATGATTTCATCACTTCTAGTACCTTTACAGCATAAAGCCTTAATCTGAACTCTTAAATATAAATCCCAATCTTTTTAGAAGCAGAATAAAATTTGTTACAGCCCTCATTTTTGTCCTTTATGTATCTTTGTATTTTAAATGTGTTCCTTATATAAAGCAAATAGTTGGAATGTTGTGCCTTATCCATTCTACAATTTTCTTTTGAATTACTGGCAAGCTCAATCAATTCACATTTAATATTATGTGTGATAAAATATAAACTTTTGTCTGCTTCTATCTCTCTAATAATAATTATAACATTCCCTCTCCCTCCATTGTATCACAGGATAGTGCCAACATTTTGGAGAGGAAATTCCCATATGTCATGGAAGTCTGTATCATTGGTGATAAGGGTTAATTATCCTGAGTGAAGAGTAAGGACTCCTCTTCCCCTTAATGGAATCCTTGATAGTTGTGACATGAAGCAGACATTCTGAATCAAGGATACAAACTATAATAAATGCTGTGACATTTTTATAGAAGATATAATTTAATTGGTTCTTGACAACAACATTATGGTCCTTTGTCTAGTTCCTATAAATATTTATCCCAAAATATCACTCTGTGGCCTGGATAGCCAGACACCCCCCATGCATATATGCATAAACCACAAACTTAAGAGACAAATAATCATGTATGTTAAACAAATTCCATTTATTCTTTCTTAGGATCAAACTCTGGAGGCTAACACAAGTTTTCTAATTCTGGTTGATTCTTGTTGGGGCAACTCTGAATATTAAGACAAGTAGTTTAAGTCTTTATTGGGGCTAAACTCATGGATGCTGTCATGTGTTAAATTTGTGTTCTTTTCTCTTGTAATGTTTTCTCCTCTTTGAGTCAGCCCTGAAATCTCTATGATCTATCACATGGTATTCTGATACTGGTAAGAGATAGCATGGAGAGAGAGAGAGCTGACTTCTCAATCAAGAAAATTTTCATTCAACTTATGGCCAAGATGGAGAGAAGCCAGGTACTGTTTTAAGCTTCCCTGGCTTTTCCTCAGAACTGAAATGAATTAAGTCTTTCAAAGATTTTGGAGTGACAGAACCCACAAAAGGACACCTCCCAGGAAGGTCTATGATGGGAGGAGTGTGTGCCCAGAGCAGAAAACAGAGTCCCAGTGCACTGGCAGAAGGATAAGGTGGGGTCTAACCTGAGAACAACAGTGGTGGGAGCAGAAGACTTGGCAATGTTCATTGTGGGGAACTGGGAGAGCTCCATTGGGGTTGCCCAGGACACCCATTTGACCAGCTGATCTGATTTTGACCAGAGATGCAAATCTAAAAATAGATTCGAATCTGTGCAAGCTAATGACTTCAGGAAATGCCAAAAATCTGTTTAACAAAATCTAAAAACAAAAATAGGAGAAAATATAAAATACCTCATTAGCAAATAAATAAATAACTAAAACTGACCTGGATAATATATCCAGGAGAGACCATTTAAGAATCATAAAAAAACTGGAAAGCTTTGATTTAAAAAAAAAGGGAGATCTGCCCAGATATTGTGGAACAAGAAGGCAAAATAATTATCAAAAGAATCCATTGATCCCCTTCTGAAAGGGAACCAAAATGAAAATACCACAGAATATTGAAGCCAAACTCCAGAATTATCAGATAAAGCAGAAAACCTTGAAAGTGGCCAGAAAGAAGCAATTCAAAAAGCAAGGAGCTACAGTAAGGATGACACAGGACCTGGATTCATCAAAATTAAGGGATTGAAGGACCTGGAATATGATATTCTGGAGAGCAAGGGAGTGGGATTACAATCAAGAATTTAGTAACCAGAAACACTGAGTCCTCTCTTTAGAGCAAAAGATGGACATTTAATGAAATAGGTGACTTTCAAACATTCCTGTTGAAAAGACCAGAGTTAAACAGAAAATGTGACCTTGAAACAGAGACTCAAGAAATACATGAAAAGGTAAACAGGAGAAAATAAAAAAGACTGTTATCCAATAAGATTAAATTGGATATCTTCCATCCTAGGAGGAAGAATCTTATAACTCTTGAGAATTGTAACTCTATTAGAGGGAATAAATTTGGCTAAAGATATGGACATTCATGGTATGTCTATGACTTTGTTGGAATGATTTAAAGAAAAATATATATATATATATATATTTCAGTAAAAAGGTGGGGTATGTAAAGAGATGGAAGGAAGGGGAAGATTGACTAGGGTAATAAAGTGCAAACAAGAATCTATTGCAATAGAGGAAAAGAAGAGAGGAAGTAAAAACTGCCTGAATCATACTCTTATTGAATTTGGCTCAGAGGGATTTACAAAGACAGTCATTTGAGTTCATAAATTTATTTTGCCTTTCAAGTATTAAGAGGGGAAAGGGAAGGGGGATTGATAGAAGGGAGGAAATGAAGAACAGGAAAAGGAAACACATTGAGGGAAGTGGTATTCAGAAGCAAAACACTAAAACACTGGGGAGGAAGCATAAGGGGAAAGAAAAGGAAAAGGGAAAGGGGAAAGAAAAGGGAGGGTGGTGGATAGAAGGGGGAACTTAAATTTTTGTAAATATTCATCCATTTCACTTAGATTATCAAATTTATTGGCATACAGTTGGGCAAAACAGTTCTCAATTATTTCTTTAATTTTCCTTCTCATTGGTAGTGTATTCACCTTTTTCATTTTTGATACTAATAAAAAAAGAAATCCAATCAAGGTACTAGTATCAAAAATGAAAAAAGTGAATTCACTACCAATGAGAAGGGAAATTAAATAATTCAGAACTGTTTTGCCCAACTGTATGCCAATAAATTTGATAATCTATATGAAATGAATGAATATTAAAAATATGAATTGTCCAGGTTAAAAGAAGAGAAAATTAAATACTTAAATAACCCTATCCCCAAAAAACTGAAATATGAATTATCAATGATCTCCCTAAGAAAAAAATCCCAGGGTCAGATGTATTCACAAGTAAATTCTACCAAACATTCAAGGAACAATTGGTTCTATTTCTATAAAATCTATTTGGAAAAAATAGATGAAAAATGAGGTCTGCCAAATTCCTTTTATGACACCAATATGGTGCTGTTGCCTAAAGCAGGAAGAGTCAAAACTGATAAAGAAAATTGTAGAACAATTTCCCTAATAGGACATGGATGTAATACCTTTTAATAAAATATTTACAAAATGATTACAGGAAGTTTTCACTAAGATAATACACCATGATCAAGCATGATTTACACCAGGAATACAGGGTTGGTTCAATATCAGGAAAACTATCAGCATAACTGACAGAACCAGTAACAAATCTAACAGAAGTCATATGATTATTTCTATAGATGTTAAAAAATAACTTCTAACAAAATACAATACCTATTCCTATTAAAAACACTAGAGAGCATAGGAATAAATAAAATGTTCCTTAAAATGATTAGCAGTATTCATCTAAAACCTTCAACAAGCATGATATTTAGTGAGGATAAGATAGAAGCATTCTCAATAATATCAGAGATGAAACAAGGATGCCTGTTATCACAAATATCATTCAATATTAGGAATGTTAGCTTAAGCAATAAGAGAAGATAAAGAAATTGAAGGAATCCGAATCAGTAATGAAGACACAAAACTCTCATTATGAAGATAATATGATGGTATATGTAGAGAACACTAGAAAAACATCTAAAAACTACTGGAAACAATTAGCAACTTTAGAAAATTCGCATATGCTGGAGAGCAAGGGAGTGGGATTATAACCAAGAATTCATTGAACCTTCTCTTTCAGAGGAAAAGATGGATATTTAATGAAACAGGTGACTTTCAAACCTTCCTGATGAAAAGACCAAAGCTAAACAGAAAATGTGATCTTCAGAGACTCAAGAGATAAATGAAAAGGTTAACTAGGGAAAAGGAAAAAAAACTGTTATCCAGTAAGATTAAACTGAATGCATTCCCACCTGGGAGGGAATAAGCTCACATATATCCTCATCATTTCTGTATATTACTAACAAGATACAGAAACAAGAGATAGAAAGAGAAATTCCATTTAAAATAACAACTGATAACATAAAAGACTTGGAAGTCTACTTGACAAGGCAGAAATTCTATGAAAACAAGTATAAAACACTTTTCACACATATAAAATCATATCTAACTGAGCACATGTCAACTACTCATGAGTAGGCTGAGATAATATAATAAAAATGGCAATTCTAACTAAATTAAAATATTTAGTCCCATTCCAATAAAACTTCCAAAAATTACTTTAGTAAGCTAGAAAAAAGTGACTAAATTCATATGGAAGAACTAAAGGTCAAGAATATCAAGGGAATTGATGAAAAAATTGCAAAGGAAGGCAGCTTAGCCAAACCAGATAAAATTATATTATAAAGCATCAGTTTTCAAAACTATTTGGTACTGTCTAAGAAATAGCGTGGTGAATCAGTGGAATAGATTAGGTGCAAAAGAGACAGCAGTAAATGACTATAATAATCTACTGTTTGATAAACCCCAAAATTCCAGCTTCTAGGTTAAAAACTCAATTTTCAATAAAAATTGCTGGAAAAATTAGAAGAGAGTAGAGCAGAAACTAGACATAGACCAATATCTTACACCCTATAACAAGATAAGGTCAAAATGGGTGTTGTTTTGGACAAAGATGTTAATATAATAAATCAATTAAGAGAACAAGGAATAGTTTACCTGTCTGATCTATGGAAAGGATAGCAGTTCACAATCAAAGAAGAAATAGAGAACATTATAAAAAACAAACTGGATAATTTTAATTAAATTAAATTAAAAAGTTTCTGCACAGACAAAACAACTATAACCAAGATTAAAAGGAATGTAGCAAGTTGGGAGACCATTTTTACAACTAATGTTTTTGACAAAGGACTCATTTCTAAAATATATAGATAACTGAGTCAAATTCATAAAAAAAAATCATTCCCCAATTGATAAATGGTCAAAAGATATGGAAAGGCAATTCTTAAAGGAAGAAATCAAAGCTATTTATAGTCATAAGAAAAATTGCTCCAAATCATCATTGATTAGAGAAATGCAAATTAAAGTTTCTCTGAGGAACCACCTCATACCTCTCAGTTGGCCAATAAGACCAAAAAGAAAAATGATGAACGTTGGAGGGGATGTGGGAAAACTGGGACACTAATGCATTATTGGTAGAGCTGTGAACTGATCCAACTTTTCTGAAGACTAATTTGGAATTATGTTCAAAGTACAATAAAAATGTGCATGCCCTTTGATCCAGCAATACCACCACTGGGTCTGTATCCTGAAGAGATCATGAAAAGGGATAATATTCCCACATGCACAAAGATATTCACAGCAGCTCTTTTTGTGGTTGTCAAATCATTTAAGAAGTTTGGCATTTCAAATGCCATAGATGGAACTGAGGACAAGGCAATATATGAAGACAATGATTTGTTATCAAACACAGATGAGGACAAGCTAATGGATAAGAATTTTTTACAGTGATGAGGAGTTGTATGAATTTTATGATGAAAAAACTTGAGTTAAATAAGTTTATGTAACATTTTTTTCAAATTCCCGGTCCCCAAATTAAGGTGCATCTCATATGTAGGAGCATCTTATACATGGGAAAATATGATACATTTTGCAAAAGGATGTGCTAAGTGATGGGGAATCATTTAGAAAAGTGGAGGTAATTATTATTCTCAAGAAGTTGTATGCTAATAGATGGAAACAATGAAAATCAGATGGAAAAGTTCTATGGTTCTTAAGATGCAGTGACAAAGTAGAAGGTAGTGCATCGTCTTTAATATCATTTTCACTGATAAAACCTTACCTATTTTTGATAGTGAAACATTTGACAGTGTCAAGTATTTTTACTGGTCAGACCTTTATTTTCAAGGTCTTCAGTAAGTGTGGGTACTGAGGGAGACAGGGATTGCAGCACCTGTAACAAGCAGTTGTTGAGTTCTGTTGCTTTGTTTGATTATGGCTTGAGGGTTTGGCTGAAACCAGATTCATGGTCAAGGAGCATTGTTACTTCCAAGATCTTCCCTGAGGTGGGATTGAGTTGAAGTTATAGTAGAAGATGGAGCATAGATTTGTTTCACCTGGCACAGCCTACCTTCAGTGCCTTGTTCTAATGCTTTATAAGCTATTGCACTAGCCCAATACTACTACATACCTTTGTATCCACTCCTGTGCAGTTTTAAAACAGTATCCTATATCTGGTGTACTGAACACTTCTCTTAGAATGTCTTCTGGTCCTGATAACCTCTAGAGCATTATATACCCACTCCCAAATATCACAGGTGATTCTCATAAATTCAATTCCTGATCAAAGAATATCTCCTAAAGAATTCTTCAACATCCCATAAAAACTCATTTTGGTATCTCTATTTTCAAAGTAATATGAATAATTTTAATACTTTTTCAATGGTTGAGCTGGCATACCATTTTATCAATAATTTTCCTACAAGTGCCTAAATTTTTTTCTGATATCTTCCATATATGTACACACATATATAAAACATATGTATATTTACATATGTATATCTTTTCAACTAGTGCATCCCTTTGATAGATTTTAAATTTCTTGAAGACAGGAGCTGTTATAGTTTCATGTCTGTATTCTGGAAACTTATCACAGTGCTTTACACATAGCAGTCATTTACATATTTATTTAATTTGGTCAAAAGATATTTATATGACACAAAAGAATTTTAACAATAAGAAATATTAAACACTGAACCAACATTATTAATGAGTATAGAATATATTTTTTCACTGAACTTTTACATTTCTATAGTTTACTTTCTTTTTTTGTTGTTATTTACAATTGTTAGTTGTTAGTCTATGAGGTACTGAATTTTCTGGAGTTTCTTCTATATTCCTACTCCAAGGTTTATTTGTAGCTAGAAACAAAGAATGATATTAACTATTAATATTTGGTTGTTTAAATAACACGATTGTCAAGGAAGCAATGCATTGTGATAGTATATCCTGAAATTACTGCCGTTATCATTTTCAAGAAGCCTTCAGGTTTTAGCAATGCAGTATTTTAGTTTTCCATATATTTTCCCCTTTATATTTGACCACTGCTGCATGTTCTTTTTTGCCATTATCACATGTATGACTCACCTATGCATCCTTTGACAGACTCTAACTCACTGTGGCACTTATAAGTACATAGTCATATTCCAACTTCTAAACTGTTATGCATTATGAAAAACCAACTGTCCATTTATCTTTTTCCAGCCATATTTGTCCTTTTCTTTTTAGCCAACATGATTTCATGTGACAGATTTTTTTTATTTCTCCTTGCTTATTGATTACCCTTTTGGGAATTCACTAGCTCTTCAAATTTGCTCCAGTTTGCCTTTAGTTTGGCCTCATTTGTTAATTGTCATATGTTCTTTTTTACTATGTTTACTTGATAGCTTTTCAGATTTGCTTCTTTCCAGACAGAAAAAATTTAGAAGTGTATTGAATTCTTTTGGTCTTTCTTACATTATAAAAAATTTCAGTTACAGGTAAAAGTAGAGTAGTAATCTACTATAACACATATAAAAACAATAATGATAATAACCATATAAGATTTTCAAAGTGCTTTTATATGTGATATCTCATTTGATATTTGAAGCAACACTAAGGTTAGTATTATTATTAACCCCATTGAAGAGAAGAAGAAAATGAGAATGAAAGAGGTTAAGTGATTTATTCAGGGTAACAAAGTGACAGTAGGTGCCTAAGGAAGAATTCACATTCAGTTCTCCACTCAAGTTCAATATTCTACCCACCATGACTAGCTGCCTCCAGATTGATTGTGCTTCCTATTTCAGAAAAAAATCTAGATAGTAGACATGACTTTGTATAAATGACAGACTTTATTCACCCCTTGTGCAAAAAAAGGTAAGAAACTTTTTACATCCCTCCTATATCCTGACTGATCTAGTACATGCAAAAAATCAATCCAAAGGCATTAATTAAATGCCTGCAATGTTCCAAACACCATATCAAGCATTAGAAATACAAAGAAACAATTAAGACTCTTCCTTATTTCAAAGATCTTGCATTATACTACCCTATTATTTGTAGAGGATGAGATAGAAGACCCACATTCATCCTTCTCATCTTTAGAGGAGAAAAATGTAGTGATATTTAAACCTAAGTAACTAAAAGACTGGGTTTTTTAAATGTCATCTAGTGATGGTACTGTTTTCATTTTATTGCTGAGGAAATAAGTCAAAAATGATTAAATATTTTCTAAAGGTCACTTTAAAAAATCATCAGTGTAGCTGACATTTATATGCTTAACATTTATATAGAATTTTAAAATTTCCAATGTTCTTTAAAAATATTATCTCATCTTAACATCACAATAACCTTGGGAAGTAGGTGCTATGATCATGTCCATTTTATAGATGAAATTGAGGCAGACAGAGGTTAAGCAACTTATACAATTTCATAACTCAAGTAAGTATCTGAGGCTGGATTGATTTGAACATAGTATTTTCTAAATGGGTCCAGAACTTTATCTGGTCATGTCACCTAGCTGCCTCTAAAATCTAGGACCTACAATATTCAAGATTTCATCACAGACTAAATTATTAATATGTCAAAATCTCATCACAAACAAAATTGTTGGGAAAACTGGAAGATAGTAAGGTAAAACTAAGCATTGACCCATATCTCACATCCTAAGATCAAAATGTGTACAGAATTTAGACATAAAAGGCATATACCATTTAACAGATTAAGAAATAATCTGTCAGATCTATGGAAAGGAAAAAAATTATGAGTAAACAAGAAACATTCTGCATTATAAACTGCAAAATGTATGATTCTGACTATTAAATTAAAAAGTTTTTGCACTAATAAAATCAATGCTTCCAAGATTAGCAGGAAAATAGAAAACTGGGAAACAATTTTCACAGATGGGTTTCTTATAAAGCTCTCATTTCTAAAATTATAGAGAATTGATTCAAATTTATAAGGTTACATGTCATTCCCTAATTGATAAATGGTCAAAGGATATGAACAGGTGGTTTTCAAATGAAGAAAGTGAAGTTATATAGTGATATGAAAAAATTCTCCAAATCATTATTTGATCAGAGAAATGCAAACTGAAACAACTATGAGGTACCAACTCATACCTATTAAATTGGCAAAGATGACAAGAAAGGCAAAATGATCAGTGTTGGAGAGATTGTGGGAGGATTGGGACATTATTTTATTGTTGGTGGAGCTGTGAACTGATCCAATCATTTTAGAAAGCTATATGGAACTATGTACATAGAATAAAAACTGACCATACTGTTCAACCAAGCAATACTAATACTAGGTCTATATCCATAAGAAATCATAAAAATGAGAAAAGTCCCACATGTTCCAAAAGATTCAAAGCAGCTCTTTTTGTAGTGGCAAAGAATTGGAACTTGATCGAATGTCCATCAATTGGAGAATGGCTGAACAAGTTATGGTACATGAATGTTATGGAGTACTATTGTACTATAAGAACCCATGAATGGTTGGATTGTAGAGAAGCATGGAAAGAATTACAGAAACTGATGTTGAGCAAAGGGAGCAAAGCCAAGAGAACATTGTAAATATTAATAACAATATTGTGAGCTGATCATGTTTGATGGATGCAGCTCCTCTCAGCAGTTTAGAGAGCTAGAACAACCCTGGGAGACATATTATGGACAATGCTATAAACATCCAAATGCAGAAAAACAAAACAAAATCAAACTAACAAAAAAAACAACTACAAAATTTGAATGAACACTATGTTCAATTTTTTAAAATTTCTCTTATGTTTTCCTTCTTATCTTATGGTTTTCTTTCTTTCCCCTTAGTCCTATTTTCTCAAAGGAAAATGACTAATCTGTAAACATGTTCAATGCAAACATGTGTGTGTGTGTGTGTATGTATATACATACACACACACATATAATATTCACCATACTGTTAGCTGTTGAGGGGGAAGGGGAAAGGAAATGTAACTTAAGATGTAATTTAAAATTCATGTGGATGAATGGTGAAAAACTTTTATAACATATAATTGGAAAAATGAAATAAAATATTAATTGAAAAAATCATCATAAAAGTAAAAACTTCCAAAAAGACAATATACTTTGATGACAAACAATGAAAAGTACCAAATTAATACAAAAGTGAAAGTGGGCTTTGTTTTTCCACTGTAACTTTTGATTAAAGGATCAGAAGTCATATTTCAGAGGTAGGAGAACCTACCTTAAAGTTCATAAAATTCAATCCCTTCATTTTATGGAGGAAATACAAGAGGCACAGGGAAAGTAAATAAGTTTTATTGTCCTATACAAAAAATGCCTGAGCCAGGATTATCATCATTGATCCTCTGATTCCAATTCTAGGATCTTTCTATTGCATCCCACTGGCTCTGATTAATTTTCTTTCTTTTTTAAAAAAAAATCTGTTATTTGAGATTCCTCCTGGCCTTCCTTGAAAAAATTGCTTCAATGACCCTCTTTCTTTCTCATTATTATTGGCAACCCTTCCAAGTGCCCCTCTCTTTTCTATCGGGAAAAAATGGGAAAGAAAATTACTGAAATAAATAAGCACAATGAACAAAAATAATTGGATAGTAACAACATCCAAAAATTCACAATTCATCCTGAATCTTTTCCATCCTTCACCAGAGTATTTTTATTTAATATTTATTCTCATTTTGTACAAATAATGTTTTTTATACATTAATAAAATATCTTGTTTAAGAGTAAGTGAAGTAACCCCTCCCCCACATAAATATAGACTCAATTGAGCGATAAAGTAAAGGGGAGAGAAAAAAATTAAAATTTAAAAAAAATAGTAATAATTGTAGGTATGGCCAGATGATGCAATGGACAGAGTACCAGCCCTGGTGCCATGAGCACCTGAGCCCACATCCGGCCCCGTACACCCAACAATCACCAAGCCTTGTGACATGCAAGCCACCCGAACCCCATTGCCCTGCAAAAACCAAAAAAGAAAAAAGAAAAAAAAGACCCAAAATAAAATAAAATAGTTAGGGGTGGCTGGGTGGCGGACAGAGCATTGGCCCTTCATCCAGGAGTGCCCGGGTCCAAATCCAGCCTCAGACACCTAAAGATCACCCTGCTATGTGGCCCCAGGCAGGCCACCCAGCCCCATTTTCCATGCACCCCCAAAAAAATAATAATAATAAAAAATGTGCTTGAGTCTTTGTTCCAACACTAACAGCTCTGTTGTGGGTGGATCATATTCTTTATGATAAGTCCATCAAAAAAGTTACTTCTATATTTTTCCACTATTGCCATTGCTGATCACAACTCCCTCCTTTCGTATTTCTCCACTACCATGTACTATAATTTTTCTCTCCTTTCACTCTGACTCTGCTGTAGGGTAGCTGAGTGGCACAGCAGACAGATCCCCGGCCCTGTGGCCAAGAGGCCCTGAGCCCCCCTACCACCCCTTAGGCCCAGCATCCACCTGGCCCTATAGTCTCAGACAGGCCTTCCAATCCCAGCCCCTTACAAAATATAAAAAAGAAAATGTGTTATATCTGACCACTCTCCCCCCATGGTCCATCCTCTCATCCATCACTCACATCACCTCCTTCCCCCTGTCCCACCCCACTCCTTCTTACTCCATATTCCTATACCCCATTGAGTATATATGCTGTTTCCTCTCCTAGCCACCTCTGATGAGAGCAAAGATTCCCCTCATTCCTCCTTGCTTTCCCCCTTCCATATCATTGCAATAGCTCATTGTAATAAAGAAAAATCTTATTATATGAAATATCTTGGCCTATTCCCCCTCTCCTTTTTCTTTCTCCCATTACATTTCCCTTTTTTTCTATTGACTCCATTTTTTACACCATATTTTATCTACAAATTCAACTTTCTCCTGTGCTTCAACTATAAAAGCTCCCTCTACCTGCTCTATTAACTGAGGAGGTTCATATGAGTATTATCAGTGTCATTTTTCTATGCAGGAATACATGCAGTTCATCATTATTAAGTCCCTCATATTTTCCCCTTCTCCTCCACTCTATATGCTTCACCTGAGTCCTGTATCTGAAGATCAAACCTTCTGTTCAGCTCTGGCCATTCCAGAAGGAATATTTGAAATTCCCCTGGTTCATTGAAAGTCCATCTTTTTCCCTGGAAGAGGACATTCAGCCTTGCTGAGTAGTTGATTCTTGGCTGCATTCTAAGCTCTTTTGCCTTCCGGTATATTATATTCCAAGCCCTATGAGCTTCCAGTGTAGTTGCTGCCAAGTCCTCTGTGATCCTGACTGCAGCTCCACGATATTTGAACTGTGTCCTTCTGGCTGCTTGTAATATTTTCTCTTTGACTTGGGAGTTCTTGAACTTGACTATAATATTCCTAGGGGTTGGTTTTTGGGGATCTCTTTCTTGGGGGGATCGGTAGATTCTCTCCATTTCTATTTTGCCCTCTGCTTCTAGAATATCAGGGCAATTTTCCTGTAGTAATTCTTTGAAAATGATGTCAAGGCTCTTTTCCTGATCATGACTTTCAGGTATTCCAATAATTAAATTGTCTTTGCTAAGTCTGTTTTCCATATCAGTTGTTTTTTCAGTGAGATGTTTCACATTTTCTTCTAATTTTTCATTTTTTTTTGTTTTGAAGTATTGAGTCCTGGTTTCTCGTAATTCATCACTCTCCCTGAGTTCTATTCTTTGTCTGAAGGATTTATTTTCCTCAGAGAGTTTTCTTATCTCTTTTTCCATCTGGCCAATTTTTCTTTTTAAAGCATTCTTCTCCTCAATAACTTTTTTAACTGTTTTATCCATTTGACCTAAGCTGGTTTTTAGCATGCTATTTTCTTCAGCATTTTTTTGGATTTCCTTGACTAGGCTGCTGACTTCATTTTCATGTTTTTCCTGCATCACTCTCATTTCTTTTCCCAGTTTTTCTTCTAACTCCCTAATTTGATTTTCAAAGTCATTTTTGAGCTCTGTCATAGCCTGAGCCCAATTTCTCTTTTTCTTGTAGTCTTTAGATGCAGGAGCTTGTGCTTCCTCATCTTCACACTGAGATTTTGATCCTTCTTGTGCTCATATGGAAAATATTTCTCAATGGTGTTCTTTTTTTATCTGCTTGTTCATTTTCCCAGCCTGAGCCTGTTTTGGGGGTGCTTCCTGAGCTTTTGGGACACTCCCACAAGGGTCTCAGTATATGAGACTGTCCTCCCTCTTGGTCTGTGAATGACCTTATGCGCCCCACTCTGCTATGGGGCTGAGGTGGGGGGGGGCTGCTGTTCTATGGGGGGTCCTAGACTGCGATCGGGATCTGAATGTGGTCAGAGCCCCAGAGCCCTGTTCCAGGGGCAGAGGACAGAGACTTCAGCAGTCTCTCTCTCTCTTCACTCCCCTCCCTAGGTTCAATGGGCTCATGCCCTGGGAGCTCCTGCTTACCAGCTCCACCTGCTTCTGTTTCCTGGAAATTGGCTGTGCTGGCCATGCTGCTCTCTGTGTGCCCTGAGGGCTGGGCTTCTCTGGCAGATGTCCCCAACTGTTCCCCCAATTTGTGCTTGGTGCTCCCTGGGGTGTAACTCAGGGAACTCTCTAGCTGCTGTGTGCCTAGGCTCCCAGTGCCCTGGGACTGCCTCCGGGAGGCTGAAGTTCTGCTCTGGCCGGCCACCCCTCTGGCATGCCGCCCCTCCGTCCCCGGGGGGGGCAGAGCCTTTCTGCTCTTTTCCAGGTTACCTTGAGTAGGAGAACTACCTCATTGGGCCCCTCTGTGGGTTCTGTCTCTCAAAAATTTAGTCAGAGTCCTTAGGTTATAAATTTTATGAGAGAGTGCCTAAGATAGATCTGTTCTTGTCACCATCTTCTCTCTGCCCCCCCCACCAGAGTACTTTTAATTCACCTTCCTTTATCACTAAGAAAGCAAGTTTCTTATTCCTGATAACTTAAATCTACCATGTAATTAGAGATCAAAACAAGTCTCAAGGAAAGGATAATTTATTTAACAGATAGGAAATTTCTTGTTACCAATGCTTAAGTAGATTCCCAGTGAGCAGTATAAAATTAGAACATCTACTTGGTCATGTAAAGAGGGGGGGAAATGAATGCACAATTATAAGAATAAAAATTAGGGGGCAAAGCTAATGAAATGGATACAACTTGACTTATTTAAATGAGTCACTGACCCATGGAGGGAGGAAAGGACATCAAAATCAATTACAAAATTTTTAAAAACAAAGTTTTTAAAGCTACATATAATTTACTGTTATAAAGTGCTTTTACATAATAACTTGGAAATTTCTACTCTTAAACTTAAAGTAGCTATATTACTTTGATTAGTAATTATAATAAAATTTTCTCTAAAATTTTCCCACATGGTGTCAATCATAGAGACTATACTATTATAACACTACCCTACACTGATGTGCTTTTAAAAATACTTATGGTGAACTTAAAATCACATAAAATGAGCATTTCTATACAGAAAGTAAATAATGAGTTACATATACACTGGAAATTTACATTACATTCAGCTTGTTATTCTTTTTTGAGATATAATAAATTCAACCTCTCACTTGGAAAATTGCTCTGTTAATCTGAGTTTGCCTTAGAACTTCCTACTACACTCTTCTGTACATTTTTAAATGTATCAATTAAATATTTTATTTCTTTTTTTCTGAAAATATTACTTCAATCCTCTTTTATTCTCCCCCCAGGACCACCTACTCAATTGAGGGAAGGAGAGAAAGAAAGCAAAACCCTTCTGACAAATATGCATAGTCAAGGAAAATAAATTCATATTATTATATATTTTGAGATCATTACCTCTCTGTCAGAAGGTTAATAGTATTTTTAATTATCAGTTCCCTAGAGTAATATTTATATTTGTAAATTATATTGTGAACCTTAAATATCAAAGCTAGCTGTTATTATTAACCAGGTCTTTAAAGATTGATTTTCTTTACAATGTGGTTGTATACTTGCTTCTGATCAATTCAAGTAACACTAGGTTTCTCTAAAATTGTGCCTTTTGTAATATCTTATACTATATTAATATTCAATTATAAAATGCACAGCCATTACTCAGTTCTTAGCCCCCTTCTGTTCTCTCTTATTTCCTATAAGCAAAAAAGTTACTGTGACAGATATTTTTTTCTGCAAGATAAGGGTCCTGGAAAGCCCCCAGGGGAGTGAGCTGCAGTCATATGAGACTGCCTTAAAGAATAAGGCAGACAATGCTCATACCAACAGGGCAACAAATCAGGCACCATTCTGGGGTATCTGCAATGAAGAATGCCATCTGTGTCCTGAGAAAGAATTGTGGATTTTACACAAAGACCTAAGACAATTACCTTTAATTTTTAAAAAGTTACCTTATTATGTAATTCTGCTATATATCATACTTTATGTTTCTTCCTTAAGGATATGATTTCTCTTATCACATTCAACTTAGATCAGTATAAACCATGTAAACAATGTAAAGACTAGCAAATTGCCTTCTGTGGGGGTGGGGGAAGGGAAGCAAGATTAGGGGGAAAATTGTAAAATTCAAAATAAATAAAATCTTTCTTAAAAAAAAGAATAAGGCTGACAAGATCTTTATTTAAATGGAATCCTTGGCAGTGGTTATGGGTCTGGCAGATTACAATGTGGAAAGAATAAAATTAGACAAAGAAAGATTGTTTGTGGGTTCGTACCTATGCATACAAGTCATTTGTGAATCATTTTAACGCCCAAAGACATTATATACCTTTAGCTGAATTGAACAAGTAAGTTGCTGCCATTTTGAGAAGAGCAGAATTTAATGAATTCATATTGTAGTTTGTTTGGATCAATAAGATCTCCTTTAAAGAAGGATGACACATACTTCTGTCCAAGTACCTTCCTCATGCCAATCAGAGAACATACATCTAAATGACAAGTATGGCATAATTTGGTCTCCAAATATCCTGTAGCAGGCAAAATTATTTTTTGACCCCCTTCCATCATCTCTGGTTAAAAAGTTTGCTCTAACTATAGCTATTAGTTATTCAATTTCCCTAGAGTCACAGCTAGTCATGCCTCTCATCTGCCATCATTATGGCAAGGCCAAAAGCTCTCATTTACCATATCCTTCCTTATGAGTTTCCTTCCTTATTTGGCAGAGGACTCACTTTATCACAAAGTAGATCTGAGATTAGATTCACTGTCATAAAACCTTTGAGTTTTCAACATCAGTTAATTAAGTAGGATCAACTAAGAAAACAATTAATTCTGAAAGCATATATAATATTCTCTTGCCATTGTCACCTCATTATCAACAAGAGAGCAGTATGTTTCATCATGTGTTCTCCAGGAATAAGGTAGTTTGCAGATACAAATTTGATACAAATGTAATACAATGATAACCTGAAGAAAACAAATTTTAATACACACTGCATAATAAACATTAAGTGAACCCTGAATTCCTGGGATACTTTCATTTCCTGTCACACGATTATGCAACAAGTACAAAAAACCAGCAAAATAAACAAGATCTGTTAGTAATAACCTTGCTAAAACGGGTTGAGACATAAGAAGGAAAATGGTCTGACATTTCATAGCCTCAATGAATAATATCTTAGCTGGATAAGTAAAGACACTGCTAAGAACTGTATATTAGATTTATTCTCAATTAATATAGTTCTGCATGCTGCTCATACTTTTGATTTGTATGCTTGCTAATACCTTTAAAATTAACTATGCCACATATAGACACATCAAATACTTTTGAGCAGTCATAATTCTTCTAGTGCTATATCTATATTATTATAATTGCTTTTTTCTGAAAAATAGGCATTTTGAATCTAGTGACACTTCAGTTATTACTTCACTTATATTAAAGCTATCTCAGCATATTAGATCTTTCTTAATGATTTTTTTTCTAACAAGAGAGTATGAGAACCTCAGGGCAAAAGAGGGACATTTCAAAAGTAAGGGATTTTATAGGTGAGCCTAGAAGTACTAAGATAAGCTAGACAATTATTAAGAATTCTTTAATATTATTTTCCTTTTTTGTTGTAATTTAACTAATGTCCCAGGATGAAGATCTATTTAGTATTATTCAAAAGAATGAAGAGGAATACATGAAAGATTTCATGAATAAACTGAATAAAATTTTCAATAAACATTTATTAAATGCCTACTATGTGCTATTTAACCCAACAAATAATTTTTTAGCCTCAGTTAAAGATCAATACCAGGAGTTTTTAGCCTTTTTATGCGTGGTGTACCCAACGGACTCCTTCTCAGAATCTTTAAAAAAATGTTAAATAAATGTTAAGTGTCTGTTAAAGGTTAATAAAAGTAAATGGAGTGAAGATGGCTGAGTAAAGGCAGGGACTCCTACAAGCACTCCCCCAAATCATTCCAAATACTTTGAAATAATGACTCTAAACAGATACTAGAGAGCAGAAACCATAAAAAGACAGAGTGAAACCATTTTCTGAGACAACTTGGAAGATCCAGGGAAGGGTCTGCTGCACGAGGTAAGGGAGGAGTACAGAGCAGCAGGATGGGATTTGGAGCAAACCCACCCTAGTAATCCAGGAAGAGATGGCAGGACTCCTATGTTAGGGGCAGAGATGGTGGTTTCCAAACCTCTCAGCCCAGAGATTGTCAAGGACAATTTGGAAAGTCAGCAGTAAAAGTCTGCCATGCTTGGATGAGAGCTGAGCACAGTTCAGCCCATCTCAGAGATGCAGATCTGACCCCAGTCAACCGAAAGCAAGCCTCAGGAGCCACTGAATCAGCAGAGATAGCTGCTTCTGGAGCTCTCTGTCCACAGATGGCAACAGGTTCAGAAAGAGATTTCAGGGATCTCTTTGCTATCACTGAGACAGGACACTGTTGGTTTGCCCATACTCAGATCTGGGTCATAGTCTGGGATCCCGGTTCCAGGAAGAAGAACAGAAGTACAATAAAACTTATACCGCAGTGGAGCAAGAACCCACCAGGAGGCCAGGAGAGTAGTAAAAACATCTCCTTAGAGGATGAGATGTTGGAAGAATTGAAAACTTGCAGATCCTTAGAAATATGTCTAAAACAATTGCAAAAAAGACTCAAAACATGGAACAGTTCACCCTCTACCCTGGAAGAAGAGCCCCACCTTAACAAAGAGTTAAATCAAGTCATAGGTTGGGAAGATGAGTAAACAACAAAAGAAAAAAGATCTGGCCAGAGACAGTTGCTATGATCATAAGATCAAAATATACACTCAGAAAAAGAAAACAAAGTCAAAGCTTCCCTATCCAAAACCTCCAAGAAAAATATGAATTGGTTTCAGGCCATAACAGAGCTCAAAAAGGATTTTGAAAATCAAGTAAGGGAGGTAGAGGAAAATTTGGGAAGAGAAATGAGAGTCGTGTGGAAAAATCATGAAAACCAATTCAGCAGCCAAGGGAAGGAGACACCAAAAAAGACTGAAGAAAATAAAATCTTAAAAACCAGACTGGGCTAAATGGGCTAAAAAATCAATGAGGAGAAGAATGCCTTAAATAGTAGAACTGGTCAAATGGAAAAGAAAATACAAAAGGTCACTAAGAAAATAATTCCTTCAGATATAAAATTAAACAAAGAGAAGTTGATGATTTTGTAAGAAATCAAGAAAAAAAAATCAAAAGAATGAAAAACTAGGAAAAATATGAAATATCTTATTAGAAAAACAACTGATCTGGAAAATAGATCTAGAGGGGTCATTTAAAAATTATTAGACTACCTGAAAGCCATGATCACATTTTATAGATAAGAAAAATGGGACAAACAGGTTAAATAACACTCAGAATCATACTTCTATAAAGAGTCTGAAGATTGATTTGAATTTAGGAAGATGAGATTTTCTGATTCCAAGTCCAGTTCTAGCCATACCACCGCCTAGCTGTCCCCAACTTACATCATACTCTAGGCACTAGCCAGTCTAGAATAGCTGGATAATTAAGCAAGAAAACAGAATTATTCTGATTTTCTGTTGGTGAAAAACCATATCACATTATAATGTCATACAATTTAGAGTTAGAAAGAAACTTGCAAGATCATCAAACCCAATGGTGTCAAACTCAAATAGAAAACCACAGATTAACATTAACTACCGCAGTGGAGCAAGAATCCACCAGGAGGCCAGGCACTATAGTGCCTTTCTTGGTTTATTTTGGCAAACATTACCCAATTATATTTTAATCTGGAACTAGCAGCACTTGGTATTTTGCTAATACTTGAAGCCTCAGGGCTGCAAATTTGATACCTATAGTTTAGTCCAACTCTCATACTTTATAGCTATGGAAACTCTAGCTGGCACAATTAATAGAACTCAGAATCAAGTCAGCCAGTCCTACCTCAGAAACTCACTACCCATGCTACCTGGGGTAAATCATCAAACCATTTTTTGTCTCAGTGTTCTTATCTGTAAAATGAGGATAAAAATAACAACTATTTCCTAGAGTTGTCAGGACCAAAATGATATAATAATTATAAGAGCTTGGCACAAACTGTTAATATAATTATTAGCAGCTGCTGCTTCTGTTGCTTCTGTTATCTATTCAGCTCAGTAGACAGAGCACACTGGTTGTAGGATCCTTGGAAAGTCAATTAACATTCTGTTTGCTTCAGTTTCCTCATCTGTAAAATGGGGATAATAATAACACCTGCCTCCCAAGGTTTTTGGGAAAGTAACAGAAAGTAACAAAAGAAGTAACAGTTGTGAAGTGCTCAGGATAAAACATAACTTAATAAATGTAGCTTTTATGAAGAAACTAATATCCAGCAGTTTACCCAAAGTATCACAGTCAGTTAGTAGTGAGACTTACCTAAAATCCATATTTCCTAATTTCCATTCTAGAGCTCCCCTCAAAAAACACTAAATAACATTCAATAAATTGCATAGCTTAAAAAAGCATGATATACCTACTGCTAAGTTCATTCATTGCCAACCTAGAAGATTCTGTAGATTTTATGCAAACCTGGAGACCCTTATCATCAAAGTACCAAGGGAAGATAAACATAATTCTGGGTGACTTTAATGCTTGAATAGTCTCAGATTACCAGACATGGCAGGGAGTCCTTGGGAGGAATAGAATTGGAAATACCAACAGCAATGGTGCCAGAGCTAGTTCAGTATTTGGGAGGCTGTGAAAGAAAGTGTGGGAAAAGAGGTATTAACTAACTACCAAATTGAGGGTCTATAGAGTCATTGTTCTGACCTCATTGCTATATGCCTATGAAACCTGTACAATCTACCAGTACCATGTAAGGAAATTGAATCACTTACATTTAAATTGTTTAAGGAATATTCTGAAGATCTTCTGGTAGGAGAAGATACCAGAAACTGAGATCCTTTCTAAAAAAAAACCAAGTACTATCCTATTTTTTCCTTCCAAAATTTTCTTGTACACCTTTCCACGCTACCCAGAAGAGGGTTAGTTCCATGTGGCATTGTTCACAGTTTCTGTAGTAACTTTAAAGTGAAACTTTCACCATGTCCAGAGCCTTAGTTGTCTTTCAGATGAAGGAGTAGGATATCCTCAAATTCCTTGCTGCAGAGACCCATTTGGCTGGCACCAATTTGGACTTCTAGATGGAACAGTATATCTACAAAAGGTGAAGAGAACTTGAGAAAAGCTTCTGCTAGCAGCCCATGCCATTGTTGCCATTGAAAATTCAACTGATGTTAGTGTCATCTCATCCAGGAACACTGGCCAGAGAACTGTTCTGAAATTTGCTGCTGCTACCACTGGTGCCACACCTATTGATGGACACTTCATCCTGGGCACCTTCACTAGCCAGATCCAGGCAGCTTTCAGGGAGCCTCACCTCTTGGTGGTCACTGATCCTCGTGCATATCATCAGCCTTTGACTGAAGCACCATGTTAACCTTCCAACCACTGCACTGTGCAATTCAGACTCTCCGCTTTGCTATGTGGACATTGCCATGCCATGTAACAACAAGGGAGTTCACTCAGTGGATCTGATGTGGTGGATGCTGGCCTGAGACGTCCTGCGGATGCGTGGTACCATCTCCTGTTAACACCTGTGGGAGGTCATGTCTGATCTTTACTTCTACAGAGATCCAGAGGAGATTGAAAAGGAAGAGTAGGCTGCAGCTGAGAAGGCAGTGACTAAGGAAGAATTTTAGGGTGAATAGAACTCACCTGCCCCAAAATTCACTGCTGCTCAGCCAGAGGTGGCTGATGGGTCTGAGGGCCTACAGGTGCCATCTGTGCCTATTCAGCAGTTCCCTCCTAAATATTGGAAGTAGTTCAGCCAGCTACTGAGAACTGGTCTGCACCGACTACTGCTCAGGCCACTGAATGGGTAGGAACTACCATAGTGTGATCCTAAATTGTATCCAGATATTCTAATTGTGTTGGAAAAATGCTGGTGGAAAATAAACATCAGTTTCTTTAAAAAATTTTTTATTACACAACCAAGTTTGTGCTACCACAAACAAGTAAGGAATATTAGCAAGTACTGCAAAAAATCAGTTTTACATGAGATGATGAAAGAAGCCAAGAGAAACAGAATCTCCAAGCCAATAACTTCATATTTGTCTGGTTATTTGAAGAGCAGAGAAGAAAATCCTCTTGATCATTACTGTTCCATCCTGACCTGAGCCACAGAAAACCAATGCTTTGTAGGCCCTTAAATGTTGCTTTCTGGCATTATTATGGGAAAACCATTCCATGGTTTTTCAATGTCTCTATTACTAATAAATTCTAACTCATGACACAAAACTATTCAACACATTTCATAATTTGATGGCCATCATGGAACCATGCCATATTTTAGCAACTGAAAATGATTCCACAAATATTTCATGTATATTAATAATTCCTTGCCATTTAATAATCTCCTAGACTTCCTAGTAATTAGTTTCACAAGTTCTTTCTCATTCCTTCATATCTAATTTATACTAAATGCTGATTTCTGATTTAATATAACAAAATTGATATTTACCTGATCAATATCATGTCATAATTCTCCACTGGATACTAAGTTAGTTAAAAATTTAAAATTAAGGAATCCTGGAAAAATAATGATGATAGCAAGAGTTGAAATTTATATAATACTACAAGATTTATTTTTAAAAAATTACAGATCCAGTACCCTTTCACTCTTCTGTCTCTACTGTGAATCCAGTTCAGTCATGGACACCTAGGATTACTTTTCAGTTTCTCTTCAGAGATTTCATACTTGAAATGCCTTTACCTCTATAGTCCCACCCCCAATTTTTGATTGAAGAGCTTTTCCCCTTGAGGAAGCACCCATGCTCATTGTTGTGGAAGTAAGGATCCTAGAACCAGCCAATGGTAGTGTTGCCAGGACTGGATAAGCTAGCATCTGAAGTTATCACAGATCTCTGCCAACAACTAGATAATTGAGACTGGAGGTAAGCTCCTAAATTTGAAGCCCCCATGCTATGAATCCCAGGTCTAGAATTCCTGTAGATTCTCTAACCTTTACTTCTGATGACCTATTGTACTGGATCTGCCACTGAAATCACAGCAAGACAATATTATCTGCACTATTTATTTACTCACAGAAAGCATAGACTTTGTGGTGAGAGTTTCCTCATTAAGAAGAAAAAATTAATTATGACCCAGGTAAACTTTGACTTATCATCACTCCAATTCACTGACCATATTCCTACAAACTGACAGCTCCTCATCAGAGTTCTAGGATTATATATATTTAAGGGATCAGAAACGATTCTCTAATGTCATTTAAAAGGAGCTTCTACCAGTATGTTTCCCCAACCTGTCTGAGAATCATTTAGTCAATCAGTTTTTAGCAATTCCTTTTTAATATTTTAGAAAAAAATGTGTTAAATAAAAAAATTAGTTTTTAAAAGTTTTCCTAGTTTGTAAGACACATATTTCCTCCATTTCATATAGACACCCCAGGTGATGTGGGCAAGTTTAGGTAGCATATATGGCAAAAGGTTAAGTCCTTTCTCCCATGTGGATACTACAGAAGTCCACTTTAGGCAAGGTATATTACCTTTGCTGGGCTCCTTGAATAGCCATGTATCCCATTTGTCTTTGGCTTCTGATAACAGAGAAATTGCCATAAGCTGATCCAGGTATGCTTTTTAGGATACTGAAGAGAAAGGAGAGCTGAGGACAAGGAAGTATGTTATTGATATCAATGAAAAGATACAGATGATCCAACATGCCCCAGAGTAGGGATGTCCAATCTTTTAGCTCTTCTGGACTGTATCACCCAATAAAAATTAGTCAAGGGGAAATATAGAATTTATTATTTATGAAAGCAATGTAACTCATTTTACCAAATGAGAAAAAAATAAAATGTTATGGGGAGGCTAGGTGGTGCAGTAGACAGAGCACTGGCCTTGGAGTCAGGAGTACCTGAGTTCAAATCCAGTCTCAGACACTTAATAATTACCTAGCCGTGTGGCCTTGGGCAAGCCACTTAACCCCATTGCCTTGAAAAATCTAAAAAAAATATAATAATAAAATGCTGCAGTGCTGTATGAATGGGGTTTGTAGAACCTTTGAAATAGGTCCAAGGAGGAAGATATGGTCAAGGCTTCTCTTTCACCCAATATAGTTCCTTAGCAGAGGGTTTTAGGTAGAATTCTATATTCACTCCAGTTTTCAGAAATTGCTACTTTAGAGACTCTCCCAAGGAAAACATCATTTTTGGTTTTTTTTTCAGATTTAACAAATAATATCACAGTTCTTGGCCAAAACACAAACCCTACATGTTTATTTGAGACTATTCCATTATGGGAGAAGCTAGGTGATGCTGTGGATAGAGCACTGGCCCTGGAGTCAGGAGGACCTGAGTTCAAATCCAGCCTCAGACACGGAATAATTAGCTAGCTGTGTGGCCTTGAGCAAGCCACTTAGCCCCATTGCCATGCAAACACCAAAAAAAGAGAATATTCCATTATTAATGTATGAGAAGGGAACAGGAAAAGGAAATTCAACATATAACATCTTTACAACAAAATTGACTCAAAGAAATACAGTATACAAGATTCCACTGTGTCGATTGTTGATTAACTAAAAAAAATGTGACTCACTAAAGAAATATATCATTGTAACTTAAAAAAAAGCTATCTTACAATAATGTGGTTGATATTTACAAGCAAAAACAATAAAGATTTCTTAAAATACATAGAACACTATTGTTCTATTAGAAACCAGGAGGGACGGGATTTCAGGGAAGCTCGGAGGGATTTGCATAAACTGATGCAGATGAGCAGAACCAGAAAAACACTGTACACCCTAACAGCAACATGGGAGTGATGATCAACCTTGAAGGACTCGCTCATTCCATCAGTGCAACAATCAGGAACAATTTTGGGCTGTCTGCAAAGGAGAGTGCCATCTGTATCCAGATAAGGAGCTGTGGAGTTCAAGGACTATTCCCTTTAATTTAGAAAAAACCAGATATCCTATTGTCTGATCTTGTAACCTCTTAGACTTCTTGTCTCTTCTTTAAGGATATGATTTCTCTCTCATCACACCCAATTTGGATCAAGGTACAACATGGAAACAAAGTAAAGACTGACAGATTGCTTTCTGTGGGGGAGGGAGGGAAGTAAGATTGGGGGAAAATTGTAAAACTCAATATCTTTAATAAAAATAAATTTTAAAAAATTTCTTAAAATATATAAACATTCTACTTAATTATAATCTTTTAAAAATAACAAACAAAAAATCAACTATATAGATTGTAAGCTTCTTTTAGGTGACTGTTATTACTGTAAATTGTGTCCTTCACAGAGTTCAAGTTGAACTTGATTATAGATACCAGACTTTTTTAGATTGCTCCTGTCACACTTCTTTGTCATACAATAGCTTACATTTGTTTATCATTTTACACTTACAAGACAGTGAATACATTATCCTCTTTTTTCTTCACAACAGCACTTCAAAGAAGTCAGTAAAGCAGAAAGATTTTTTCCAGAGAATGAAATGATTTATCTATGGTCATAATCCTAGAAAGAGGCAATATTAGTACTCTGAACTAGGACTTCAGAGTTTAGGACTGTTTAGAACCCAAAGAATGTTGTACACACTAACAGCAACATTGCAGGATGATCAACTATGATGAATTTATTCAGCAGGACAACGATCAATGACAATTCTGTAAGACTTGTGATGGAAAATATCATACCTATCCAGAGAAGGAACCAAGCAGTTTAAATGCAGAACAAAACTTACTTTCTTTAAAAGGTGCTTTATTTATTTTTTTTCCTTCTTTAATGTTCTCCTGTTTCAATTTGATTCTTCACATGATTAATGTGGATTTAAATTGAACAGATATATATATATATATATATATATATATATATATATATATATATATAGTTACTTTCTGTCAGAGGAAGGGGGGAGAGTAAAGGGGAAAGGAGGAAGAAAATGTGAAACTCAAAACCTTGCAAAAAATGATTGTTGAAAACTTTTGTATGCCATTGGAAAAATAAAAATTAAAAAACTATTTAAAAGTGAGTATTTATTCAACTTTGTATATGTTTCTGTCCTTTTTCCTCACCCCCAAATCTAAACTCCTAGAAAACAAGCACTATGTGTTATATTTTTTTGTCTCCTACCCTGAACATTGCCTACTTTTTATTCATAAAAGACAGTGACAAAATATACTTACAAATATCTGAGAAACTCTTCTAACTAAACAGACATATATACCATGGAGAAATTGCAAAAGTGATTGTTTTTGCCTATGTTCTATAAAATCATGTTTTTAAAGCAAACATATAATTACCTGACTGTAGAATCATTTTGCAAAGTCAGCACAATGCTTAAGACTAATAATGAACTTGAAGATTGAGGTTGTTCACTAATTTAGACTAGAGCAAAATTTATACAACCAAGTATGATCAGCAAAAACAATGAGTTCAAAACTATTAATGAATTTTAATCTATAAGAATGTGAACTGAATATTTCAAGTAAACATGCACTATTTCCTCTTGTGAAGATATTTTTATATCCTTAAGCTTTTTTGATCAAGGATACTAAATTCTTTACTATTCATCTATCATTGCTGAGTCTAAAAGATATGGGACAGAAACATCTTATTCCATAATATTTAAATTTAGGCACATTAATTAAAAGTAAAATATTTAAATGATAATTTAGAAAATAAATTAATTACACTTTTTGAATAGTAGCACACTACTCTCAATTTTGAATAGTACAGCATTTATACTCATTAAATAAATAGGACATTCTACATTTTATCAACTATATGAATAATTAGGTATGTGCTCCTTTTTCCATAATTATTCTCATACTCCCTAAAACCTCTTCAACCTGGCAATAGCATCTTTATTTTTTATTTTATAAATATTTTATTTATTTTCCAATTATATGCAATAGTAGTTTCCACCTATCACTTACTGTAAGGTTTTGAATTTTATACATTTTCCCCCACCCGCCCTTACTTCATCATTCTCCCTTACAGAAGGCAATCTAATAATCTTTACATTGTTTCCATGCTATTGAATGTGTTGAGAGAAAAAAACATATCTTTGAGGAAGAAATAAAATATTAGAGATAACAAAACTACTGGTATATAAGACTTTTTTTTAAAAAATTAAAGATAATAATCTTGGGTCTTTGTTTAAAGTCCACAGTTCTTTCTCTGGATACAGATGGTATTCTCCATTACAGATACTCTAAAATTGCCCTTGATTATCGCACTGATGGAATGAGCAAGTCCATTAAGGTTGATCATCACCTCCATATTGCTATTAGGGTATACACCTTAATAATGCGCTTCTGGTTCTGCTCATCTTGCTCAGCATCAGTTTATGCAAATCTTTCCAGGCTTCTCTGAAATCTCATCCCTCCTAGATTCTAATAGAACAATAGTGCTCCACAATATACATATACCGCAATTTGTTCAGCCATTTCCCAATTGATAGACACTCCCCCAATTTCAAGTTCTTTGCCACCACAAACAGAGCTGCTATGAATATTTTTAGACAAGTGATATATTTTCATTTTTCATGATCCCTTAAGGGTATAGGCCCAGTAGAGGTTTTGCTGGATCAAAGGGTATGTACATTTTATTTCCCTTTGGACATAATTCCAAATTGCTCTTCAAAAAAATGCATTAGTGTCCCAGATTTCCCACATCCCTTCCATATTGATCATTGTCCTGTCTGGTCAGATTGGCCAATCTGAGAGGTGTGAGGTGATACCTCAGAGATAATTTAATTTGCATTTCTCTAATCAGTAATGATTTAAAGCAATTTTTCATATGACTATATGCTTTGATTTCCTCATCTGAAAAAATTGCCTTTGCATATCCTTTGACCGTTTGTCAACTGGGGAATGATTTGGGGTTTTTTCATAAATTTGACTGAGTTGTCTCTATATATGAGGAATGAGTCCTTTGTCAGAAACACTAGTGGTAGAAATTATTTCAGTTTACTACATTTCTTTTGATCTTGGTTACAGTGGGTTTTGTATGTGCAAAACCTTTTTTAATTTAATGTAATCAAAATTATCCATTTTGTTTTTAATGACGTTCTCTATCTCTTCCTTATTCATAAACTGTTCCACTTTCCATAGATCTTGCAGGTAAACTATTCCTTGTTCTCTCAGTTTGCTTATAATACTGTCTTTTATGTCTAAATCCTGCACCCATTTTGATCTTATCTTGGTATAGGGTGTGAGATGCTGATCTAATCCAAGTTTCTGCCACAACATCTTCCAATTTTTCCCAACAGTTTTTATCAAAGAGTGAGTTCTTATCCCATAATTTAGACTCTCTGGGTTTATCAAAAGTAGATTACTAAAAAAACTTCCTGCTACCTCTTTTGCACCTAGTCTTTTCCACTTATCCACCACTCTATTTCTTAGCTAGTACCAGAAAGTTTATAATATAATTTTAGCTCTGGTAAGGCTAAGCCACCTTTTTTTTTTCATTTTTTTATTAAATCACTTGATATTTGCTCATATGAATTGTTACAATTTTTTTCTAGTTCATTAAAATAATTTTCTGGAATTTTGATTGGAATGGCACTAAATAAGTAATTTAATTTAGGTAGAATTGTTATTTTCATTATATTAGCTCAGCCTATCCATGAGCAGTTGATATTTGCACAGTCATTTAAATCTGATTTTATTTTTGTGAAAAGTGTTTCATAATTGTTTTCATAGAGTTTGAGTCTGCCTGGGCAGATAGACTCCCAAGTATTTTATATTGTCTGAAGTTATTTTAAATGGGATCTCTCTTTCTGACTCTTGCTGCTAATAATATATAGAAATACTGAGGATTATGTAGAGTTATTTTATATCCTGCAACTTTGCTAAATTTGCTAATTTTTTAGATGATTTTTTAGAGTTCTCTAGGTCTACCATCATGTCATCTGCAAAGAGTGAGAGTTTTGTTTCTTCCTTCCCAATTCTAATTCCTTCAATTTATTTTTCTTCTCTTTTTGCTGAAGCTAACTTTTCTAATACAATATTGAATAGCTGTGGTGATTTGGGCATCATTATTTCACTGCTGATCTTATTGGGAATGCATCCAACTTGTCCCCCCCCATTGCATATAATGCTTGTTGATGGGTTTAGAAAGATACTGCTTATCATTCTAAGGAACAATACATTTATTCCTACACTTTGCAGTGTTTTTTTAGTAGGAATGGGTGCTCTATTTTGTCAAAGGCTCATTCAGCATCTGATTTCTGTTAGGTTTGTTATTGATATAGTCAATTATACTGATAGTTTTCCTAATATTGAACCAACCCTGCATTCCTGGTATAAATCCTGCTTGGTCATAGTGTATTATTCTAATGATACCTTGCTGTAATCACTTTGCTAAGATTTTATTTAAGATTTTTGCATCTATATTCATTAGGGAAATTGGTCTCTAATTTTCTTTCTCTGTTTTGACTCTTCCTGGTTTAGGTATCAGCACCATAACGGTATCATAGAAGGAGTTAGGCAGAGTTCCATTTTCACCTATTTTTCAAAAGAGTTTACATAGAATTGGAACAAATTGTTCCTTAAATGTTCAATAGAATACACTTGTGATCAATCTGGCCCCTGGAAATTTTTTTCTTAGGGAGTTCATTGATGGCTTGTTGAAATTCTTTTTCTGAGATTGAGTTATTTAGGTATTTAATATCCTCTTCATTTAACCTGAGCAACCTATATTTTTATAAATATTCATCCATTTGACTTAGATTATCAAATTTATTGGCATAGAGTTGGGCTAAATAGTTCTGAATTATAACTTTAATTTCCTTCTCACTGGTGGTAAGCTCACCTTTTTCATTTTTGATACTAATAATTTTATTTTCTTCTTTCTTTTAATAAAATTAACTAAAGATTTATCTATTGTATTGATTTTTTGAATAAAATCAACTCTTGGTTTTATTTATTACTTCAATAGTTTTCTTGCTTTCAATTTTATTAATTTCTCCTTTAATTTTTAGAATTTCTAATTCAGTATTTAATTAGATGTTTTTAATTTGCTCTTTTTCTATTTTTTCAGTTGCATGCTTAATTCATTAATTTTCTCTTTCTCTATTTGATTCATGTAAGCATTTAGGGATATAATATATTCCCCAATCATTGCTTGTCTGTATCCCATAAATTTTGGTATGTAGTCTCACTATTATCATCATTATCTAGGATGAAATCCTTAATTCTATCTATAATTTGTTGTTTGATCCGTTCCTTCTTTAAAATGAAGTTATTTAGTTTCCAATTAGTTTTAGGTCTCTCTCTCTCTCTCTCTCTCTCTCTCTCTCTCTCTCTCTCTCTCTCCCATTATTGTACAAGAATATGTCTCCCAGGTGGGGATATAGTCAGTTTCATCTTATTGGATAACAGTTTTTTTCCCCTTTTCCCTTCTTTCCTTTTTCATGTATCTACATGGCCCATTATTGCATATGATTTTTATTGCATTATGGTCTGAGAAGGAAGTATTTGCTATTTCTGTCTTTATGTATTTGATAATGAGATTTTTATACCCTAGTAGTACATGGACAATTTTTGTGTAAGTGCCATGTACTGCAGAAAAAAGTTATACTCCTTTCTATCCCCATTCAATTTTCTCCAAAGGTCTATCATGTCTAGGTTCTCTAGCATTCTATTTAATTCCTTAACTTCCTTTTTTATTTTATGATTAGATTTATCTAATTCTGAAAGAGGGAAGTTGAGGTCTCCCACCAGTAGAGTTTTGTTGTCTATGTCTTCCTGTAATTCATTTAACTTCTCTTCTAAGAATTTGGATGCTATACCACTTATGGCATACATATTTAGTCTTGAAATTGCTTCATTGACTATGGTACATTTTAGAAGGATATAGTTTCTTTCTTTATCTCTTTTAATGAGATCTATTTTTGCAGCTGCTTTTTCTGAGATAAGGATCTCTACCCATGCCTTTTTAACTTCATCTGAAGCATAATATATTCTCCTCCAAAATTGTACCTTTTCTCTGTATGTATCTCTCTGCATTAAATGAGTTTCTTGTAAGCAGTATATTGAAGGATTCTGGTTTTTATTTCACTCTCTTATTTGTTTACATTTTATGGGAGAGTTCATCGCATTCACATTCAAAGTTATAATTAATAATTCTTTATTTCCCTCCATGCTATCTTCTCTCTGTTTGTATTTTCCCCTTTTTTCACCTTATCCATATTCCCCAGTATTTTGCTTATGAATACCACCTCCTTCAGTGTGTTTGCCCCCTTATATACAACCCCCCTCCCATGTCTTTTCCCTTTCCCTTTGCTCCTTTTTACTTCCCTTCCTTCTGCCAGTTCCTCTTTTCTTCCCCTTACTTGAAAGGTAAGATAAGTTTCTAAACTTAACTGATTGTGTGTATGTTAATCCTTCTTTGAACCAAATCTGATAAGTGTAAGATTCAGGTGGTTCTCACCTCCTCCTTTCATCCCCTTTATTGCAATAGGTTCTCTGTACCTCTTCATGTGATGTAATTTATCCCATTAATCTTCTCCATCATCCCGTCTATTTACATTCCCCCCCTTTTTGAGGAATTGTAATTTTAAATCATTCTATCAAAATCACTAACAAGTCATGAGTGGCCATTACTTCTAACTAAGTATATTCTCTCTAACAGAGTTACAGTTTTCAAGAGTTATGAGAATTTTTCTCACAGGTGGGGATATAGCCAGTTTCATCTTGTTGGATAACAGTTTTTTCTTTTTCCTTTTTTACCTTTTCATGTATCTCTTAAGTCTCCTGCTAGAAGTCCAACTTTTCTATTTAGCTCTGGTCTTTTCATCAGGAAAAGTTGGAAGTCTCCTATTTAATTAAATGTGTATCTTTTTCCCTGGAAGAGAAGCTCAGTTTTGCCAGATAATGAATTCTTATCTGCAGTCCATGCTCCCTTGCTCTCCAGTATATCAAATTCCAGGCCCTTCCATCCCTTAATTTTGATGCAGCCAAAGCCTGTGTAATCCTTACTGTAGCTCCTTGGTATTTAAATTATTTCTTTCTGGCTGCTTGCAGGATTTTCTCTTTTATCTGATAGTTCTAGAATTTGGCCACAATATTACTTTTGTGTTTCAGGAAGGGATTAATACATTCTTTCAATGACTATTTTGCCCTCTTATTCCATGATAGCAGGGGAATTCTCCTTCACTGTATCCTGAAGTGTTGATCCAGGCTTTTTTCTTCTCAATGGTTTCAGGAAGCCCAATTTAAGTTCTCTCTCCTGAATCTATTCTCCTGGTTACTTGTTTTGCCAATAAAGTATTTTACATTTTCTTCTATTTTGGGGGGGGTCAGTTTTAACAGATTCTTGTTGTCTCATGAAGTCATTAGTTTCCACAGATTCCAATTATTTTTAGAGAAGAATTTTCTTCATTTACCTTTTGCAAATCCTTTTCCAATTGGTCAATTCTATTTTTGAATTTTTCCATTTACTCAATTGTGGTTTTGAGAGAATTATTTTCTTTTTTTACTTGTCCAATTGTATTTTCATTTTCTTATTGCAAGATGATAATTTTTTCTTGCAAGGTGTTAATTTTCTCGTGTTTTTTTTTTTCCCAATTTTTCTAATTGATTTTTAAACTCTTTCCTGATCACTTCTAAGAAGTCTTTCTGGGCTGGAGATCAATTCATATTCTACTCTGAAATTCTAGTTCTGTGTTAGGATCCTTGTCTTCAAGGTAACTTTTAATGGATCCCCCCCCCCCATTCTGCATTTTGTTCATTTTCCTAGGATCTTGAGTTGGGGAAGGGGCTGGTTCACAGAACTTTAATGTTGAAATCCCCAAAGGTTTTCCTCACTGTGCTTAGTTACTCCAACTGGGTAATCTAGGAAGTGATGCTAAATGTTTTCTCTGGAGTGTCTGTGACCTTGCAGGATCCAGGTTATCCTTGAATAATGTGGACTGGGCCTTGATCTTCAATCATCATTGGGCGGGGGGGGATATCTGCAGCCTACACCTGAGCTAGGGAGGGCAGGGGAGTTGTTATTGTGTTTGTTCTGGGAAGAGTCACTTTCTCCCACAGGAATAGGGATACAGAACTCAACTGGAAACATGGGTCCTCATGACTCTGGTCTTCCAGACAGCTGAGCTGAAGGTATTAATGTCTATCCACTGTGCTAGAACTCTCCCACCCCACACAATAAATGCTTCCACACTGGATCTCTCCAGCCTTGCAGCAAATGTTTCTGAAGTTTCTCAGGTTTGTCCCTGGGTCTCACCCTGCTGCCCCTATGCTGACTCTCAGCTCTCTGTCCCCAACTTGCCCACACTTCCCTGAAACAGACCTTGCTGTGTGATATTCTTCTAGGTTCTTCTCTGGGTTCTGTGGATCCAAATTCTGTTAAGAAGTTCGGTAAATGTCAGTTCTGAGGCAAAGCCAGGAGAACTTAAACCAATGCCTGGCTTCTCTCTCTTCCATCTTGGTCAAAAGTCTGAGTTTTCCACAGTAGCATCTTTATTCCAGACTTCATCCATGATTTTTTTTTGGAGAAAGTATTCATTCAAAAATTGACTGTGGTAATATTTGTTTTCTTAGGTATTCTTTAAAGATGATTTATAAGCAACACTTGATGCAAAGAATGTTACAGTTGCTTTAGGTTCTATTAAATAGTTACATGCAATTCATAATTTTAAAGTCTAGGAAAATGTTAGTTCACCTTTATTTTCTTCTCTTTACTATGATATTGTACATACTATATTCGCATTATATACCTAAGATTCTTGGTGAAACAAATGACTGGTGGAAGAGGAGAAAATTATATAAAATAAAAATACAGTTTTAAGTTTAATCTACATCATTAATATTTTCCCTAACATTTTAAGTGTAGACAATCAACAAAACAATAAATAAAGACCTGAATTGTAGCATCATGATTTTGGAAGCTCACAATTAAAAGCTCACAGAGAAAATTTAAGAATCAAGCCACTATTTTGAACTGTTTCTAGTGCATTCCCCTCATCACTGGCTGTTAAAAAAAATAAATAAGAGAATCATATTCTTGAATAAATAAGAGAATCATATTTCACACAACTACATTTAAATTAGCATGTTTTAAGAAAATGTAAAATTATTTCCATATTTCATAGAAAATAATTTGTTAAAGAATATTTTAAAATCTTATTTATTTTCAAAAGAAACTGATATTTATATCTTTTTTTTAGCCTTTGAATTATCATAATTCTATTTTGTGCTTTTAATTAATCTAATTCAATCTCAGTTTTCTAGCTATTTTCTCCCAACATCTACCTGGTGAAACTAGTAAATTTAAAAGCATAATATTAGACTGATATATAAAAAAACAAGATGAAGGATGTTTTTTGGTCTATGTACTTAAGCTGAAGTAGTTTATTAATATAGTAAAAACCTACACACTCTCAAAGACCTTTAGAAATTTATACCCTAATTCTTAATCCTCTACAGTAAATAATGGATAAAGATGTCATTCTTAATATAATCAAGTGAAATGTATTCTCTTAGAAAGAGGTCATGATCTAGATTATAATGAATCTGAAAGTGGATTTAAATTTGATATTTTTAATAAATTATAAGTCCAAAAATACTTAAGTTAATTACATTAACCTACTACTTGCAGATTTTTGTTAATATGTTAAGGTAATATTTGAGTCCATTTCTCATGTTTAGATTAAAGTCCTATGGGCTTTCTGATGC
The DNA here is from genome assembly GCF_037893015.1 of Macrotis lagotis. Lineage (NCBI taxonomy): Eukaryota > Metazoa > Chordata > Mammalia > Peramelemorphia > Peramelidae > Macrotis > Macrotis lagotis. The sequence continues at coordinate 144,090,804 of NC_133661.1, read as the reverse complement.
TTGTGTTAAAAGTTATGGTGTTTCATAAACTACACCATTACATAGGAAAAGGTACTAATTTATATGATGTCAAAAGTTCTGGCACATGTATAGTAACAGTCTGTATACTAAGTCTATGGAAATAAAACTGGATTATGGACAGTTAATGCTGATACTACATTAAACATGTCTCTTACTATTCAAAAAGAAATGTACTATAGGAAAAAATGAAACACATTGCATATAATTTTAATTACATTTCACTGAAATATATGTAAAATCCCAAAAAATAAAGAATAGGAAATTATTAATTTAATCTGAAATTTGTTACAGACACATATATTCAATTTCTCATTATATAGAATATAATATTAAATATTGCAATTAGAAAAAATTATTGTCAAACAGAAAGCAATCAAACCTAATATTTATTTGCAATAGGTAGCCTTAAAATCAGAATGAAATTATTAGATGAAATAAGCATTTGAGGCATATGTAGTACTTATATGTAGTGAGTATTGTGGAACTGATATGGGTCTAGCAAACAATAGCAAGTTGATATTATTGGTTCTACCACTTTAAGAATCATCTTCATAGTGTTCAACCCTTAAATGAACCTTAATAATGGTCAGTCCAGTGCTAAGTGTAACAGAATGGATTCTTCTTTTTTTCTTTGTGAGTCTGCTATCTACATTCTGGATAAAAAGCTAACCTTGTAAACAATATTAAAATATTTATATTCATATGACTCTTGCTATACTCAGATTATATCTACCAGAGAATCTCAATATTCACATAATTAATTAACACATATTTATTTGAAACTATGATCCTTCCTTTTGTTAAGGTAAATATTTATAAGCAGTGAACTATTTAGAAATTCAATTTGTATTATTTTGAAATCACAATATTCTTAATGTGGATAAATAGAGAAATTTAACAGATTACTATGAACAACTCAGTTAGAGGCAATATTAAAGTAAATCTTATATTGACCCAATGAATGACTACACTAAAAATAAGATCATAGATCTATTTTAGGATGGTAAAAAAAGATATACTTCCTGTTATCTTCATGTTGTCTTCAGATTCACTAAATTATAGTACAATGATGAGTTATAATGGATGTAGAAAATATTTTACAAGTGTTACTCATGGCTACTCAAGTTTTTTGTTTCCATACAGCTTAGGATTAAACCTTAGAAGCTTCTCAAGAATCTTATTCTTGTAAAATAATAATGTCTCTCACTAAAAGTATCCCTTACGGGGACATAAAAATGTGTCTTGTATCTAGAAAGGAAGAAGAAGGAGGGGAGAAAGCAGAAAGAGAGAAAGAAGCTAGGGAGGGTTGGTAGAGAAAAGAGAAAAGAGGGAATGGGGAGAAGGAAGGAGGAAAGAAAGGAAAGGGAAAGGGGGAAAAGGAAAGGGGAAGATGGGGAAAAAGAAGGCGGGAGGGAGAACAAAAGCAGAAAGCTTCAAAGGGGAAAAGGAAATGGGAATGGAGGGGGAAAGGGGAAGGGAACAGAGATAAAAGAAAAGGGGGGAGGGGAGGAAAAGAAGGGAGAAAGAAAAGAGGGGAGGGGAAGGGGAGAAGGGAAGGACAGGACAGAAGGGATAAAAAGAGAAAAGGTGAGAAGAAAGGGAGGAGGTGAATAACCAAGATGGTAGTGCAAAGTTAGGAAGTTCTGGGAGCATTCTCCAAAGCAACTTTCAATCTATCAGCTAAACAGACCCTAAAATGAGAAAACCCACAAAAAACAGAGTGAAACAAATTCTCAATTGAAAATAACATGGAGAAACTTCAGGAAAGATCTGATCACATGGGTAAAAGGGGAGTATAGCTCAATGTAAGCAAGAAAACTGGAAAGTCAGCAGAAGACTCTTAGTCACAGCACAACTCAGATTTGAGTTCAACAAGTCAATGGTGAGGGTCCCAACCTGATCTCAGAAGACAAAGTTCCTAGTTCCAAGAACACTAGGCCAACATGTTGAGGGTACAAGGTTGAGCCATCCTAACAAAGAGAATAAACTACTAGAATCCGAAACAACATAAGCAACATCATAGGCAAGCAGTAAGCCAAGGACCAAACCCCTAGCCCCAGCACAAAAAGCTGTAGGAATATGCCTGCTTTGCCCTAGAAGCTCAATTATTAAAATGAGCAAAAAAGGGAAAAAAGGACAAACCATAAAATGCTATTAGTCTGAGAGGGATGATAAAACACCACCCTGGAAGAAGCAGACCATGAGAAAATGCCAACACCTCAAAGGTAGGGAGTATACTGAGTAAACTCTACTTTCAACAGATTCATATCAAAGAGGGAATGATAAACATTTGCAATTGAGTTTAGAAATGTATCCTATGCTTCAGAGAAATAGGAGGGATAAAAAGGGAAAGGACAATGAGAGGCAGGCAGCAATCACAAAAGCAAAACATTAGTGAAGCAAAATGTCAGTGAGCAGGGAGAATGAGAAAGAAAAGTACAAATGGGAAAAGACTGGATGGAGGTAAAGAAAGTTTTTGTACAAATAAAATCATCGTAACAAAGATTAGAAGGAATGCAGAATGTTCTTATTAGGTCCTACAGACCTGAAACTCAACACGTCCCAGACTGAGTTCATTAGCTCCCCCCATCCATCATCAAAAATCTTCTCTTCCTAACCTGCTCATTACTGTTGAGAATATCACCTTCCAGGGGCAGCCAGGTGGTGCAGTGAATAGAGCACCAGCCCTGGAGTCAGGAAGACTTGAGTTCAAATTTGGCCTCAGACACTTAATAATTACCTAGCTGTGTAACCTCAGTCAAATCAGTTAATCCCATTGCCTTGCAAAAAAAGAAGAGAGTATCACCTTCTCTCAGTCAACTATTTCATAGCCTAAGCCTGTCATAGTCATACCTTATTTTTTCCTTCTCTCTTCTCTTCTGACTCTTCTTTCCTTTCTCCCACCCTTTTCTCATTCCCTTCCTTCCTTCCCAATCATGTTTCTGGCTGTGTCTCTCTAAATGGTGTGTCAATTTCTCTGCTCTGACTTTCTCTGCTTCCTTCCCATATCCAATTGATTCTGCTTTCATAGCATTTCTCAAATATGCCCCCTTATTTCCTCTGTCTTTACTAAATCACCTTATATACAGACCACTACAATAGATTTTTGGTTACTCTCCCAGTCTTAAATTCTTTCTTCTAGTCTATCTTTTACCCAACTATCAAAATAATCTTCCTAAACTTCAGGTCTAGATAATCCATTCCCCTATTCAATTAACTGTAGTGGCTATTACCTCTAGTATCCAATGCACAATACTCTGTTTGGTTTGTAAAGATCTTTTCTAACTTTTTTGTTTTTGTTTTTTATTTTTTTTTATTTTTATTTTTATTTTTATTATTTATTTTTATTAATAATGCTGGCTGACCTGTTTCCTGTCTGCTCTGCATATACTATTTTCATGGCAAAATTATTAGACTAATAACTAAAATTCCTGTTATTAGATCAGGTTAAAACTTCATCTTGATCACCATGATGTTTTACATAGCAAGGGAGACTAATCTCTGACATGCACAAACAACATACATTAATCATTTGTCAGGAGGCAGTGTCATCTTTCCTTCAATTTCTGGAAAATCACCTGGACATTTGAACTCATAAAATAATGTTATAATGGATGTTTGCTGGGATCAGAGAGGTATAGAGGTGAAAATCACCAGTTAGATGAGAAAAGTCAAACTAACTCTTGAAACTGCCCAACATCACTGCTGACTACACCATCAACAACACAATTCTTGGGTGGAAAAAGATCTTTTTTAACCTTTCCAGACTTCATGCCTGATTCTTCTTCACATACTATATAATCCAGGGATTCTGGACTCCTTGCTCCCCTTTGTATAAAACTCAACTTCATTCTATCCTCTATGACTAAAGTGTTATCTCTACTCATATCTGCCCCACCCCACTTCAGACTTCCCTGGTTTCTTTCAAGTCTCAGCTAAAATTCCACCTTCTACAAGAAACCTTTCCCATTCTCCAGTTGTCTTAGTTCCTTCTCTCAGAGATTATATCCAATTTATTCTGTAGATATCTTGTTTATACATGGTTGTTTGTATGTAGTTATTTTCCCTCTCCTGTATATCAGATTGTAAACTCCTTGAGGGCAGGAACTATTTTCATCTTTCTTTCAGTCTTTTTGTTTTGTTTTGTTTTGTTTTCAAGGCAGTAGGATCAAGTGACTTGTCCAAGATCACACAGCTCAGTAATTTAATAAACGTATGAGGTTGAATTTGAACTTAGGTCCTCCTGACTCAGGTAGCCTGTATCCTCAATCTTAACATAGTTCCTGGCACAAACTATTAAATACTTCTTAATTTGAATATGTTGCATGTGTTTTTCTTCTCCTCTTAAAGGCCAAATTTAAAACTGCAGTCAATTCTCAATATTAATTATCAACTGGTACTGAGGAAAATGCAAAGATGTGAATTGTCACTGAGAAATCATCAACATCCAATAAAATTTAATGGGTCACAGAGAGGTCTTTATTTTTTTTTTAGTAAGAAAAAATCAGTATCAGAACAAAAGGGTCACATCAATGAGTCCTAGGACAATGTTTAAGTATATTCACTACAATGAACCTTTCAGGTTTCATACCTATGGTTCTACTGCAATCAAATCAAATAGATAAAAGGATTAAGGTATTACTGGAAAGGATCTGGAGATGAAGGGAAATGGAAGGCTGTAAAAATTAAGGGTAATTAGAAGAACCAGAAGCTCTTTACATAATCAATTGACCAATTCTTATCTATTTAACACTTAAGCAGTGAAGACTTTGGGAGATTTTGTTTTGAAGCAGTCCAATAATGGTCTCATCCCTTAAGAACATTACAATCTGATTGAGATTAACAGGTATAAACTTTTTTAAAAAATAAAGAGTAGCACAGAATTTAAGTCAGTTTCTGTAGCACAGATTAGTGTTGTAGTATTTGGAGTAAAGAAAAATCAATGAGTACTGGAATGGTCTGAGACAGGCAAATGGATGGGGAAACATACAAGTAATACAGGAACGCACCACAGATATAGATCCCTATCTCTCCTAGAGGCACACTTTTTCTTCAAAAATTTTTTACAGCTCAGAACAAACTTCCCACCCTCCAAATTCATGTTCAGCTATATCATAACATAGAAACGCTACAAATACTACTTTAACTCCAGTCGTACTGACTTATATCTTGTCACTGAACCCAGATGGCCCTAGATGAGACAATGGAACTAGTGGTTTTGCACAGCCCTTCCTCAATACAATTCACTTGCAAGCCATGGCATCACCTTCCTGATATTATGGGCTTCTTTGAGAACAGAGGACAAACAACTTTAAAAGATATCAACAGGAAAAAGATCTAGTTAAATTTTCATTGAAGTTACTTTTGATAATTTTAAGTTAAGACCCTGAACCTTTCCCTTCCCCTTCCACCCTTGCCTTAATTCTTCCACTGTGCCTTAAATACCTGAATAGACAATAAAGGAGACTATAGTCTCTAATTTCCCAAAAAGAATGGAAATTTGAAAAGCACTATTTTGCTAAAACCACAGCTTAAGTTGACCACTCTATGAGAAGTCTATACTTTGTTTCAGAATAAGTAAGGGTAGAACTCAGAAAAGGGTGCCTGCTTCCCTACCAATTCTAAATTCACTTTGTTGTCAGGTCATTTTGGCAGCTGTAGAGAAGTAACAGTTAAACTACTTGAGCTAATGCTTGAAATGAGAGATACTATTTACCATGAGTTTATATTAGCATATAATAACAACCATGGACCACTCAATCTTGACTAGTAAAATTAACATACAGATTTAAAAACATTATCTGAGTAAATCATAAATATAGCTTTCTAAAAGACTACATGAGAATTTTAAAAAGAAGCAAAGAATATCTAAATTACCAATTGTATATATATATATGGTACAAACACTAATAAATTCCAGTTGCTAAAAACATTTTAAACAGGCTTACTTTTCTTAAGATAGAATACACTATGACCTGAGTAATTCATTCTATCAGATGCATATAAAAGGTAGCCTTTAAAAAAAAACAGACCTTCTTAAACCTTCAGTTTTCAGTCTTTCAGCAGTGTTAAGCATTTATGAATAATGCAATGTCCACCTTTCTGCTCATTTTTAAGATTAGTATCTATGATTATCTGTAAGACTGTTTCCACTAAAGATAAGTAAGCAATCTCAAAGTGTTTCACTGAATCTTTCATGAAATTACCTAATCAGAGTCATACAATTTGATTCTTAATTGGCATCCGGCATAATGTAGAGCCTCTTATAGAATAATGCAAAGGAGACAATTATCTTAATCATAGGGGGCATTTAGTACAAATGAAAAAAATTTAAAAACATTTTTTTCTACATGCATACTACAGCTTAGGAGCTAATGCAAGAGAGAATATTCTAGTTTTCAATGGTTTGGCAAGATGTGGATGATGTTGAATTATATATATATATATATATATATATATATATATATATATGTATATATATATATATCGTTTTTGCTTCCTTGCCTCCTTACAATATAATAGTAATCATCCTGAAGCTTCACCAAGTTATCCAACACACATACACACACACACACACACACACACACACACACACACACACAATCATACCTTCCTTCCTTTCCTAGGAAGAGGATGGTCTCCTTTCTTTTTTGATATTACTTGTTCCTTCCATTACACATCAGAGTAATTATATGAATTCTTTCTCAAAATTTTGCAGTAACACTGTTCAGACCCCTTATAGACAAGAAGGAAAAAGCACTAAAGAAGCTTAGACTCAAAGGACTGAAACGAAGTTTTTTCCAGTGTCTAATAACAAATATCAAACCAAGGACATTTTACACAAATAAGAGTAAGTGGAATTTTTAATTGGGCATCTCTTAAACTCTTTTTAGGAAAATGTTAATCCTATTCTGTTATCTCATAGCAAATCACATATCTCAAGCAAATCACAAATCTCAACATCTATTTCAATAAAAATCTTAACTGAATCCACTAGGAGTTAAGTGAAGTGGAGAAAACTGAGTCAACTTAAAAAAAATTCTTACTGATATAAGCACTACTCACTATGTAAAACAAGTTACATGAAACTAAACAAAAATCTTATCTTGTTTATCTTATAATTTTTAAGGTGTTAAGAAAGAAAGTCACCTACTCATCCAGTGTAATATAATAGAAAATGTACTGGGTCTTAAGATATGGAGAAACTTGGGTTCATATCTGGTCTCTGATAATGACTGAGCTGGATAGCTAAGGGGAAGTCACTGAGAAACATTCTAAGAATCATTTTCTGCATTTGTAAAATGAAGATAGAACTATCTACACCATATACCACCTTAAAGAGTTATGAAGATAAAAGGTGACAATGAAGGTAAAGTATCTTGTAAATTATCAAGCATAAAAATCAATCATTATTCCCAACTTGTTTAGAAATAGAACCAGAAAAAGTCAGTAAAAGAGGCAAAGGAGAAACAGATATTTCAAACCAACTTTTCCTTTAACTACTCTAATAATTACCTAACAAAGATAGCAGAAAGATTAGTCATTCTAATTGGTATTCTAAAGACTAAGCAAGGCAGATCATCTTTCCAGACCAAGAGTATACATTCATCAAACCATCAGGGCCAGAACTAAGCAACTGCACCAGGTCATAATCAAGGATTCTGACAGGAGCTTCTAAGTTGTCTCTTCTAACCCAGATTGGAGATCTCAGGTCAGATACCAGATTCAGGACATGGTCTCCAGCATGACTGTTTCTGACCTGGGGATGAGATGATAGCCTTTTACTTCTAGCTCAGAACGGAGCCCATAATTCTATTGCTCTGTATACAGAACAGAATTAAGGACTCTATGTCCAGGCTCAGAATGGGTATGCCAAGTATGACTCAATTACATCTTGGACACTATAATAAGATTGGGGACTCAGCTCTCCAGCATCGAACAAGCTAGGAACTAGATTTTTGAAGAATTTTTAAAAGACCTATTAAATCCGGAATTAATTTTATTTTTGAGAAGAACATGAAATTACCATGATCAAAAATGAAAACATAATTTATACAAATGAAGAAAATGGGAAGAATATTATTAATCATTGTGCCCTATGATATGCCAAAAAATAACAAGTGAAATGTGTGAATATTTACAAAAAAATACAAATTGCACAGCTTAAAAGAACATGAAATATGGAATTTAAATAACTGTCTTAGAAAAATAAATTTAGCTAGCCACAAATTAACTTCCAAAGGCAAAAAGCAAAAAACAAAACCAGATGGATAGACAAGTAAATTTAGTCAAACATTCAAGAAAAATTAATGACTTCATTGCACAAAATGTTTGAAAAAATAAGAAAAGAAGGGATTCTACCAAATTCTTTATATGCTAATATATGTATGTGTGTGTGTGTGTATGCCTTCATACCTAAAGAGATAAAAAGGAGAAGGAAAACAATTGATCAATATGCTTAATACATATTGATACAAAAGTTAAATAAAATACTAACAAAGACCATATAATAAAGATTATTATTATGACAGATTAATTTATATTAAGAATCTATACAGGAATTCAATACTGGCTCAATAATTATAAATTGTCAACATAAATGACCAGAATAGCAAAATACCCATTTGATTATTTTAAAATATGTAATAAAGTTTTTGACAAACTATAATACTGGTAAAGAGAAATGAAAATTAATCCATTTCTGAGTTTCCATTTCAAAGTTAACAAAAGAGGAAAAATGAAAAATACTAGAAATGCCTACAGAAAACAAGCACATTGATGCATTAGTGGTGGAGTTTTGAAATAGACCAACATTCTAGAAGGCAATGTGGAAGTATACCTTGAAAGTTATTAAACCTACCCTTTGGCTTAGAAATACAAGTAGGCCCCCAAGTAGAAGAGGACAATGTCATATATTTGCAAAAATATTTGCATAAATTCTTTTGCGGTGGGAAAAATTGTAAATTTACTCAATAACATGGGAAGAAATTGTAGATTTATGATATATTAATCTATTAGATTAGTGTTGTTGCATATGAAAAAATTCCAGAAAAACTTAGGAAAATATACAAAGTGAAATGTGTGAGACCAAAGGAACAATTTTAATATAAAATTATCATAAATTTTAATAAAAATCATTATTTAATTTTTAATATAAAATTATTAGCAATACTAAAAGATATTAGAACTCTCATTAATATAATGATCCATCACTGACTTTATAGGAATATCAAGAATACTCTTTACTTTTACCACTGGCTACCCTCAACACCTGCAATATACTTCCCAAAACAGAATTTCTTTCTTTAAGGTACAGCTCAAATATATCATTCTATATGAAGCCTTCTTTAATACTCTCCCCAAGGGTACCTCCTCCCTTTCTTTCCCTGGCTAAGTCCCTAGAATTTAATACTTTTGTATTTATCAACATTTAATCTTTATATTTGAGATGTCTGTGCTATCTGTCTTGTTAGGATTTAAGCTCTTTGCAAGTATGGATAGTTATTTTTCATTGCCTTTGCATTCTTAGCACCTAGCACAGTACTTGGCAAATGCTAGGATAGTCATAAACACTTAGTTGATTAGTCATTCAGACTGCTCAAAGCTGCTTGGTAATAGAGCAACTCATATCTCTAATACTGTATTGCAAATAAAGATAAAGGCAGTTCACTAGAATCTAACACATATTTTGTCATTTCTACATTTGGCCCTTTCTCTCCTCTTACACAGCCATGACCTTTATCTAGACCCTCATCAACTCTCCCCTGGACTACTTCAAAAGCCTCCATAGCAGTCTTCTTGCCTCTTGCTTCTTATTCCCCCTCCACTTCAATCCATCTTCCACTCAACTACCAACATGATTCTTCTAAAATGTAAGTCAGATCATGTCACTCACCTGCTCAATGAATTCACATGGCTCTCTATTATCTGCAGGACTAAATATAAATTCCTATGGCATTTAAAGTTCTTCATAAATTGTTGGAGCATTTATGAATTGGTCCAAACATTATGGAAATATAGACACAGATATAGATAGGCACATGCACCTTTGGCCCAGTGTTGTGACCAAAAAACTTAAAAATAGAAAAAAAGGAAAAGGACCTATATGTCTAAAAATATGGTTAATCGTTTTTAGAAACAAAGAACTACAAACTAAGAGGGTACTCATTAATTTGGGATTAAGTGAACAAATTTTGGCATATTGGTATAAACTGAATTCTACTGGGCCATGAAAAATGAAAAAAGGAGGTGTTCAGACTTAACTGGGAATATATATAAACTGATATATAGAGAAAAATGAACAGAACCAGGAGTGCATTTTATGCAATAATATTATAAAACAAGCAACTATGAAAGATCTAAGAGTCTTGGATCCAAACAAAGTCTAACCACAGTTCCAAAAGAATAATGAAGAAGCATGCTACTACCCACTTCCTGAAAGAGAAGCGATGAACTCAAGATGTAGAGTAGGACATTCTAGATATGGTCCATGTGGGAATTTGCTTTCATTTATCATGTATAATTGTTAATAAGATTTTGGTTTGTCTTTTTTTTTTTCCAAAAGGAGGAAGTGTTTGAAAAAGGAAATAAGTGTTAATCAAAAGTATTTAAAAATTAAACTTCTAAAATATTAATTGCTCATGGATAGACTGAGCCTATAACCAAAATGACAATTGAAACTAAATTAATTTACTTATTCAATGTCATACAATCAAATGATCAAAAACAATTTCATAAAGCTGGAAAAAATAATAAAATTAATCTGGTCAAGAATATCAAGGTAATTAATAAAAAATGCAAGTGAATATTGCTTAGACATATCAGATCTCTAATTATATTTATAAACAGCAATCATTAAAATTATCAAGTACTGGCTAACAGAGTGTTGGATCATTAGAATAGATTAAGTACTCAACATATAGTGGTAAATGACAAAAGTAATGTAGTATTCGATAAACCCAAAGACTCTAGCTTCTGGGATAAAAAACTCACTATTTCACAAAAACTGCTATGGAAATTGGAAAACAGTACAGGAGAGTATAGACCAACATCTTACATTGTCTACCAAGATAAGGTCAAAATAGGTACATAATTTAGACACAAATGGTGATACAATAAACAAATTAGTGGAGCAAGAAATAGTTTAGAGAGATCTATGGAAAGAGAAAGAATTGTTCACCAAAGAAGAGGGAGGGTATTATGGGATGTAAAATAGATAATTTTGTTTAAATTTAAAAGGTGTTGCACCAACAAAACCAGTGCAACCAAGATCAGAAGAAAAAAAAACTGGAAAATAATTTTTATAGGAAGTGTTTCTGATTAAACCCTAATTTTCTAAATATATATAGAGAGAATTGAATCAAATTTATGAGAATATGTCATTCCCCAATTGAAAATGGTCAAAAGATATGAATAGGAGGGCTTTGTTTTGTTTGTTTTTGTTTTTAGGTTTTTGCAAGGCAAATGGGGTTTAAGTGGCTTGCCCAAGGCCATACAGCTAGGTAATTATTAAATGTCTAAGGCAGATTTGAACTCAGGTACTCCTGACTCCAGGGCCAGTGCTCTATCCACAGCATCACCTAGCCTCCCCAGGAGGTTTTCTGATGAAGAAATTAAAAGCTATAGTCATGTAAATAAATGTTCTAAATTAATATTGATTAGAGTATTACAAATTAAAAATAGCTCTAAGGTACCATTTCACATCTATCAGATTGGTTAACATGAAAGAAAAGGAAAATGACACATGTTGAAGATAGTGTGGGAAAACTTGGACACTAATGCATTGTCAGGGGATTTATAAACTGATCCATCCATTTTGGAGACTAATTTGGAACCATGCTTAAAGGGAAATCAAATTGTCATACACTTTGGTACAGCAATACCACATCTGGGTTTGTATCTCAAAGAGGTCATAAAAGGGGGGGGGGAGTCTACATTTACAAAAATATTTATAGAAGCTCTTTTTGTGGTGACTAAGAATTGGAAATTAGGGTTGCCCTTCATGCAGGCAATGGCTGAACAAGTTGTGACATATCTGATTGTAATGGAATATTACTGGGCTACAAGAAATGACAAAAAGGCAGATTTGAGAAAATTCTCAAAAGACTTACATTAACTAGTGTAAAATGAGGAAAGCAGAACCAGAACAGTATACCCTATAACACCAAAGTTGCACATTGGTTAACTATGAATTACTTAGCTATCGTCAGCATTACATATCCAAGACAATTCCAAAGCTCTCATGATGGAAAATGATATCCACATTCAGAGAAAGAACTGGTGGAGTCTGAATGCAGAGTAAAGCTTACTGTTTTCATTTTTTAAAGCTTTTCCATGGATTTTCCTTTAGGTTTATTTCTTTTTTCACAGTATTACTAATATAGAAAGGTTTTACATATTTGCACATATATTACCTATTTAAAATTCTAACATTTTTAGGAGAAAGGGAGGAAGGAAGGAAATTTGGATCTCAATTTTTTTTTCAAAATTACTGTTTAAAAATGCCTTTACAATGGCGGCTAGGTGGCACAGTGGATAGTCTGGAGTCAGGAGTACCTGAGTTCAAATCTGACCTCAGACATTTAATAATTACCTAGCTGTGTGGCCTTGGGCAAGCCACTTAACCCCATTTGCCTTGCAAAATCCTAAAACAATGTCTTTACATGTAATTTTTTAAAAAAGATGCTATTTAAAAAATAAAACTCTACCTAATGTAGCCACTTCCTACCTTTATAGACTTCTTATACTTTTATTTCCTTCTGTGATTCTGCTGCACTTATCTACTTGTTTTTCCCATGTAATACACCATCTTTTCTTTCACACCTATAATGCTCCATCCCCTAATCTCCATCACTTGGTTTCCCCAAATTCAAACCTTAGATCAAATACCATCTCCTGCAGGAGACTTCTCCCACTCCTCCTTGCAGCTGTTAATGTCTTTCCCCTCACATCCTGTCTGTACACATTTTCTAAGTGTCTACTTGTCTCTCCAATAGAATATAAACTCCTTGACGATTGGAACTTTTTCTGTCTTTCTTTGTATCAGTAGTATTTATAATTTGGTCTCCAATTCACAGTAACCATTTAAATACTTGATGGCCAACTGATTATTAATGCCACTTTCCTATTCCACAATTCCTCCTTTTGTGATAGAAAGAAAGGTAAACCCTGAAAGAAGAATGTGGAAACTGGCAGAATGCTAAGTGCATTCCTGCAAACATTTTATGTTTTGTTCATCGAAGCTAGTGGCTAAAAGGATGGTACAATGACTGCATGAGTAAAGTGGGGTGAAATTATACTGTTTTCTGATACTACTAATTTTATTTTTTCTTTAAAGCCTGGCAATTACACTTCCAGTCCTGACACAGACACACAGACACACACACACACACACACACACACACACACACACACACAGAGATCACATATACAATTATTATTATGAAGTCCCAGAGTTTCAGATAAAACCCCTTACATTCTTACCTGTTATTTTATTGAGGAAAAAAAATGACACTATGCTTCACAGTACAAGATTTCCCACCAAACAACAAAGCCACCAAATGTAGTTCATATGAAAGTCAGGTGTTACCCATAATAATACTTTTTATAAAAAAAGACACCAAAAATGAAGCAGAAAGGATAAATTTAATAAATCATGTTTCTTTGAATTGAAAAATATAAAAATAACATTTAGTATTTTTTTTAAAAATAAAGTAAATTTGAATAAGTGAGAAGGAAGGCAAAGATTGTAATCTTTATTGATGAAAAGATTATATAAATGTATACTTATAGACACAAAGTAACAATTTGGTTTACTGTTTTTATATACACACACTTCTATGTATTTAAATGTTTATGAATAACTAAATACATTCACATATTCAAAGTTGGATATTTGAATAAAGAGCTATAGTTTTACCTTTCAGACATATACTGAATTTGAGGTTATGCATAAATCCTTTTCCATTTCCCTAGCATGCTACTTTAACTTCTTAGCAAAGGAATCAGGCAATACCTTTTGCTTGTCACATTTGGACTATATGTTTCTAACCTTTCTTCATTCCTCAACTTACAAATGCATTTTTCAGTTTCTAAACCTATAAAACTGATAATTTTCTAAATTGGATGAGTGTACAGTATGTATACAACTGTTAATAACTATAAAAAGCAGCAACTATATTTTGCAAAAACATTTGTTTCTTGAATAGTCTCACAGAGTAACTAAAAACTCAATAATGTAGATCTCATAAAAAATACCATGAATACTTTCAGAAATTCTCTTAAAATGATATATATATTTTTTTAATTATTAAAGTATCTCTGTTTACCTGTCTAGGCTAAGATTATGTGCTAAGATTGTGAAAGGATAAAAATTTAAACTGCTTATAATAATCCAGGAGTAATATAATATCCAGTAGTTAAAAAACAAAATGTAAGAAAAACCAAAATCATGTCTTTAGCTGTAGATGGGTTTCACATCTAAAAAGCAATCAACTGTATTTGTATATTATACTGTGTGCTTCAACAAATCCCCATTTCTACAAATATATTTATTTTGTATTGTATATATTGTTAAATGCAAAAAGGAGATATGATTCTGCAACTCCAATCAGTTCAGATGTTTAATGCAAATTACTATGCTTTTCAAGATGATGGGAGAGCAATACTAAACAAGCTTTCACTTTTGGTAAAAAAAAAAGGCTGGAATACATAACACCTTTTGGTAATTGTTACAAGTTTAGCATCATTCAAATAACATTTTACATATTTCTGCCACTCAGGTTCTACAAAAAATTATATTTATGTTAGTTTTAAAACATTAATTTAAATATTTTGTTAGTTAATATTTTTATCAAAATGCAAGCACTGAGTTAAATTATTTTATTTTATTTGTATTTGTTTATTTAATTACTCATACTTTGATGATTATTGTTAATGATTTTGATCATTTTCTTGTTCAGACTTGCAATTTCATTGGTGACAAGAATGGTAAGGAAACTATATTAATAGAGAGATACATCTATTATAAAGCTCACAAGTGCCAGACAATTGAATATGACACTAAGAAATTTAATGATTTGCCTAGATTAATAGAATTTGCCTATATTAATAGAATTTATATATATATATATATATATATATATATATATATATATAAAATAGAATTTGAACCCACATCCTCAATTTCAAGACTGGCTATCTGAAACACAGATATTCTATGTAGATTAGTCTAAAATTTCTATTTAATTAGATAAGAATTGTTACTTACCACAAGGGACAAGGGTCTTTTCCAAGAAACAACACCAATCAGTCCTGACAAGAGTACCTGAAATAAAATATAAATATTTCTGTAAGGTATAACATAATTTATTAATAAATCTAAAAATAAAATAAAAATTTTTTTCTAAAAGGATTGGGAGTTGAAGAAGAACATGAAATATATACTATGAATAATATAGTATAGTTGAAAAATATAAATGTATAACAATATTGATTGAGCAAAAATTTTATTACAAAAAAGTAATAAAATGTTAGGTTATATAAATTATGTAATAGGGAATATCTAGCTCTAAAGAAGTAGCAATACTAATAGTGCTAGTTATAATAATGGTTTTGTCTATTGATTATCTAGCAACATAGAACCTAATGGCTAGCACAAGTTCCCTATTTTTCATAGTTAACTGATGACAAAGCCCCATACTATAAATACAGACTTAAAAATGTTCTGGAGAATTTAATCAATAAACAAAATTGGAAGTAGATCCTTCTCACAAATCTGTTATCACTGCTCAAAGCCAATTTTGAGACATAAAGAGTTAGGAACAACATTAGATATAGCTACATTAAGTACTCATAATATCTGAGAATGAAAAGCTTTCAAAATATAGATACTTAGCAAAAGAAATAAAAAATATTGAGGAACAAGATGAGGCACATATCTATCTGCCAGTAGAGTATCAAGTTTGCTTTCAGTGAACCTAAAGCTTTTATCTTAGTATTTATAATCTAATAAAATAATTGTTTTATTCATCTGTAGAAAAATATATAGAACATTAAGCCAAAGAACAACAGCAAAATAGTGACCTCCCCCTCACATTATTTTTATATGAATTCCATGCAAAAAATTGAAAACAAGATGCATTTTTTATAACTATTGATAATTTACAAATTGCATTGTTATGTGGAACAAAGCAGTGAATAGACAAATTTCACATTATAAATTAAATTAGATCTTCACAGAGATCTGTGACAAACTTTTAGGACTGTTACATCAATTCCCTCTTCTTTACAACTTTTTCCTTAATGATGATGAAATAACACCATATATGATGGACTTAGAGACATGTGGTTATTGGTAATGAAAAGTTCTTGATATTATGTTAGTCCCTAGAACAACTTTAAATTCTTCTACTATGATTCTAACCATCCATAGACGGAGAATTCAAGAAAAATTTAAAACCCACTCCCTTCCTCCAAACTTCCCCACTGAGAGGAGTAAGTACTATAATTTCCAGGTATCCAGATTAGAAACCTGAAAATCAACTTTAACACTTTGACTCTTACCTCTTTTCACCCTATCACATCTATTAATTACCAGGTTTTATAAATTTTATCTTTATAAAATCTTTCATAAATTCTCACTATTAAAATGATTCTGGGTCAGTCACTCTCATTTTTTCCATGAACTAATTCAAAAACTTCTCTGGGCCTTCAAGCTTTCCATCCCCCAAATAATCTTCTATATGGCTGCCACAATAGTCTTCTTAAAGCAAAAGACATAGCATCATAGCATCATAGCATCATCACATCTAAGAACCATCAGTGACCACTGCCTAAAGGATGAAAAATTAAACTCCTAATCTTGGAATTTATAATCTTACAAAATTTGATTTGAACCTATCTTTCCAGATTCAGTTAATAATTTCCCTTTTCATATTCTAGAAAAAAATGGTTTCTATGTTCTAATACTTAGCATCTCACCTCCTGCCTTCATGTCTCTACAGTGCCTCTTCATATCTATCTATGAAAATCTATAGCTTTCTTTAAGTCTCAGTTTCCATGTCATATCCTGAGGGAAACTCCTCCTGAATGTACTAGTCCTTAATACCCTTTTCCTCAAACTATCATGTATACTCATTTGTTTATGGATATGGGATGTTGAATTTCCTTGCCTCTCATAGGATGTAAGGCCCTGGGAGGAAAGGACTGTTTGTCATTTTATTTTTGCATATCCAGTGTCTAATGCAGTATCTTGTTCAGCATAGGCACTTACAAAAAATATTTGTTGAATTTGGGCAAGCAGTTCAGGTGGACTCAAAGTGAAAATAGAAACATATAAATTTCCTTTTAATTGGTTCACTGGTACCTTCAGGGGCTTGCTCAATGACCATTTCCTGATTGTCCTAAATATTAAAGAATTCTAAGTAGGCCATTTAGGCCCTCTCCCTACTGACTAGCAATGAATATGGAGAGAATTTATAATATCAGAAGGCAAACACTATTATACCAAGTGCTTGCTACCTTAAGGTGGAGCTTAAATAAAGAAATTAATGTTATTATGAAATAATATTAGTAGACATAACCTTATGAGGGTGATTTAAGACTTCTGAAAATACAAGGGGTACTATTTAGAAAACTGCTTAGAAATAGTACCCTTGTAATTTGAAAAAGATCATATACCACCCACTTTAGATCAAGGTTAATTATTCACTTTAAATCCCCTTATCAGGCTTTTTAGCTAAAAAATAATAAAGAGATGACTATTACATTAACATTTGTGGGGATTAACAAAGTAATAATATCTTGAGATTTTAAATAAATTCAAATAGTTAATGTAAACTCCTTGATAGGTATGTATGTATAAATATATATCAGGCACATGAGTACATACATGTATTAATCTATCTTTACATGTTAACTTTTACATATCATGCATAACTGTGTGTATATATGTATATGTATAGAATATATATTTTATAGTTATGTCACAAATATATATATATATATATATATGAAATGAAGAAATAAAGATTCTAATATAGGTTTTATCCCAATTTGTTCATAAGCTATTAAAGTTGTCTCCAGAAAACATGGGAAAGGAATGTTGTAGAAGGTGATGTAGGCTTAACCTTGAAGAAAACCAGGGAATCTAAGAGGCAAAGGTCAAGAGGGAGAGCATTTCAGGCATTGGGGACAATGAGTGCAAATACATGGAGGTGGTAAATGGAATGCCCTATAGGTGAACAGCAAACAGATATACTGTTACATTTGTAATAGAATTCAATTCCCCAATCCAAAACTTCCATTCTTTCACTCTTCGGCAGTTTCCATCATTGTAAAGTATATTATCATACTCCTAGTCTTCCATAACGTTATTATCCTAAATTTCCAAAAGGTAGGGCAGATCATGTAGGATTTTAGTTAATACGAATGACAACAACTGGAAATAGATCGAGAAAGAGACAAAGAATTAGTGATTGAGCCTATGGAAAATGATGAAATAACCAAATGAGATTGCTGTATAAAGGGTGTTCAAGACCTTTATGAACCACAAGCCTTGGGGGGATAGTCATAGATGATGGCATAATATGGATAAATGATAGTAGGGGCAATCTACTGTAGAAGAAAAGATCGAGTATATAAAAAGAAGAGGCATTAAACACACAGTCAAAGGCCATATGGTTCTCCTTTCTCCTCAGCTATTGCCTGATTGAAGAGAGCAGTTATTATTGTTAGCCTTTTCCAAAATGGGAAGAGTAATCAGTTCCAACCCCTCAGAAGATTGCTTTGAATTGAAAACATGGAGAAAGAACAGAAAGAGGCCCTGGACAGAGTCTTTGTCGGGGGGCGGGGGAACTCATGGTTAGTTGACATGACCTAGTTAAAAGATCCCACAAAGGATCAGTTATATAGGTAAGGAAAAAACAGAGAGAACACAATATGATTCTAGAGAAAGTGTAAAAAAAAGAAGGTAATCATGATCAACAGTGTCAAAGGATGTAGAGAAGACAAGAATAAAGAGAACTGAATAAAAGACATTAGATTTGGGAATTAAGAAATCACTGGTAACTTTGGAGACAGCAGTTCCAGTTGAATAATAAGGTTGTAAACCACAGGCCCAGGAGATATGCTCCTTGAGGAAAACTGAATCAAAAATGAATCAGGGCCCAAAGCAGCCAGGCCTCACCCTAATCAGTACCAGACAGTTATGGAGGGTACATACCTGTTGTTTTGCTGAATGAAAGAAAAAGCAATGACACAGAGATATGCAATTCTGTTATTTCCATGCTGAGAGGAGCACAATGTTTTCAATGCAATACAGTCTTCTGAGGGAGTTGGAACTGATTACTCTGCCCACTTTGGTAAAAGCTAAGAATAATAACTGCTCTCTTCAGCCAGACAATAGCTGAGGAGAAAGAAAAAGAAAAGAGGAGGAGAGAGAGGATTCTACTTGGCTTCAATCTTTCCTTTCTTTTCTCCATTTCTCCTATCTTTCTTCTATTTAACCCAGGAAAATGTCATTTAAACTTTTATCCTTCAAATTTGGCTAAGCCACAATATGTATCATAATGAAATTATTATCCTCAATGGAAATAAATTCTTTCTGCATCATGATTTTACATAATACCATGTTTTTATGGAACCAATTAAATAGGCATATAAATAAAAATGCAAATGCTGGGATATGCCAGCTTATAATCAAATAGTTGATTAGAAGACCTCATTAAAATGTGAGACCAATGTGCAAGACTTCTCTTCAATTGCAAGGGAGTGTGCCTAACTCATTTAGGAACTACAAGCTACTACATAAGACCATAGAAACATGTTAACCATACACACACCCCTGTAACACTATATATATTATATATACACTATATACACAAACATACTTAACATCCATGATTAGTAGGTAATGTGCTAGTTATTTATATGACAGACATGAGCATCTTACTCATATAATGAAATTGAATTAGACAAGGATTTGGCTTCTAGCTTCTCCTATTTAGGACATGTTGGGAAATTTTGTTATCTCCACACAAATAATACCTATAATCCACTTGCTTAAAAAAAATTGATGCTTTTGCTTTTACAAAATGTTCATTTCTGAATACATCCCTCACATATCCTTAACCAGCAAATTATCCCTTTTCATAAATATTTTTAAAGTAGTTCAATAAAGCCAATTCTGATAATATACCTATTTCATACTCATGGTTAGCCAGACACTATTTAAGCAAAGAGATGAATTGTCTTATTTTTTTAAACCTTGATACAGTTTCATTTATTGCTTTTTCCAATTACATTATTATAGTCATGAATATATTGTTTTCTCGGTTCTATTTACTGCATTCTGCATCGACTCATAGAAGTTTCCCCATACTTCTCTTAGTTTCTTATATTTTAATTTTATGGCACTCTATTTCATTATACTTATTATCACAATTTGTTTAGCTATTCCCCAACTGACACCATCCATTTTGTAATCAATTCTTTGTTAACCAAAAACACTTCTATGAATAATCTAATAGTCATGACAACTTTGTGACATTAATCCAAAGAATATATGCCCAGTATATCTCTGGGGTAAAGATAACTGCTTTTTCAGTCTTTCATGGAGTATTCTTTGCATATTTTCCAGAATTAGGAAACTTGTTCATAGCGCCACCAGCACTTTGTTGACATCCCTTCAGATGCTTATATCTAATATTATTTTTGCCAATGGTGCTATGCATGAGGTGAATAGAGTAATGTTTCTCATTAGTTGCTAATAATCTGCAAGTTTTATTTTGAGAACTGTTGTACATGTTCTAAGATTTCTTGTCAATTAGAGAATAAACCTTGGTCATATATTTGTGTTACATTATAACATAAATTGGACAGCAAAAGTTTATTAAAAATAAAGATTTTTCTCCCAGATAATAATTTGTCTTATCATAATTGTATTTATTTATACACAAAATTTTCAATTCAGGTGAAAGATGTATGAAATGACAATTAAGATCCCTTCCAGTTTTAACTGTTCTTTGATTAATTTCATTCAATCAAATTTGTCTATTTTTTGTGAAATTTTGTGATCTCTTATATTGTTTCATTATGAATTCTACCCTTCCTTCCTTCTATCTGCCTTCAATGTTTTATGTTACTACCTTTTATTTTAGTTAACTAATCCATTTTCAACATAGTGTTTTGAAATACTGGTCCAAATCTGCTTATTGCCCCCTATTCTTCAGTTTTCTCAGAAGCCCCTGTCAAACATGAAGTCTTTATTCAGGTAGTTTATGTTCTCAATGTTCATTTGACCTTGTATCATAGAGAATATTTTCCTCAAATATCTTCCAATTCCTCAATTTTATCATATCAATTGAGACAACAGGCATTTATTAATAGTCTGCTATGAGCCAGACAAAATGCTGTTCTGGGGAACAAAGGAAGATTTAAAAAAAAAAACAGTCTCTACCCTCAAGGAGCTCAATATCTAAAAAGGAGACAAAATTCAAATACATTAAAAAAGTTAGATAAATGCAGGATTGTTTGGAAAAACTTCAGAGGGAAATAAATAGAATTAAGTGAAAGATTTCTTGCAGAAAGGGAGATTAAAGTCAATTCAGGTTAACAAGAACTTATTACGTACCAAACACATGAGAAAATTATGCTAAATCCCTGGGGATGCACATAAAGGCACACAGATCCTGCCTTCAAGAAACATACATTTTAATGAAGCAGACAACAGACATAAATAACTACTTATATTCATGATACATAAAGAGTAGATGAAATGCAATTTGAAATAGAAAATCTTGAGAGGGTTTGAACATAAATGGCATCTTTATTTCTTATGAAATCTTCATATGAGTTCAATTATATTTGACTTTATCCTCTTACTCAAACATTCCTCTATAATCCATATTTCTTGAAATATATACCTGGAAGTATAATAATACCCGTTCCAACAAACAATGATTTTAAAAAAATTAAGTCACAGTTGTATACTCATATAGCAGTAATATATAAAAAAATCTAGAAATAATTGTCAGAGAAAATTCTAATTCTGCTTTCAAATGTATAAAACTTCTATATGAAGTATTTATAAAATTCTTCAGTTTTCAATAAGAGCTGACAAGGACTTTAAAAGTTAATTTATTTAAACTGTCCTTCACCTAATAGGTTGTACCACTAAGACGGTTAACTTTTCTCATTTTACTCTGACTTAAATAATTGTGCAGATCTATTTTCTCAAATCTCTGCCTTCTGGAGTATGTATATATGCATCCTGCAAATTAACTCTGGAGAAGCAAACTTCAATAAATAGAATAAAACTTCAAATGAATGGGTTTGGTTTATTCCCCCTTTTGTTAATCATTTCCTAAAAGACTAGAAAATTCTGTTTGCATCTGCCATTCACAATGTACCTTTAAACACTTTTTTTCTGATTTAACCTTATTCTAAGTCTACAAATCCAAATGCAGCTTAAAAAAAACAGATTTATATCAGTATCAGGAGTCATGAAATTATAAAAAGGGGAAAAATCCTGTAACAAGAGTTATTAAGGAATATAAAGTACTAACAAAAATATAGCAGCATCTACACTTCTAGTAATATTATACATAAAGACAGGCTATATATTTTAAATTAGAAATACTATTGCAGGGTGGCTAGGTTACACAGTGGATAGAGCACTGGCCCTGGAGTCAGGAGGACCTGAATTCCAATCTGATCTCAGACACTTAATAATTACCTAGCTGTGTGGCCTTGGGCAAGCCACTTAACCCCATTTGCCCTGCAAAAACCTAAAAAAAATAATACTATTGCATGACCAGAGAAGTCTGGATTAAATTACTTCTTGAAGTCTTTTCTCTAAATAATTGATGAAGCTGCACAGTTGTTAGAGAGCTATTCTCAAAGCAAGGAAGAAATAGCTTTGTCTTTCCTTTGACAGATACTGGTTGATAGACTCTGGACAAGTTGCAGCTTCTCATTGCTCTAGTCAACTCAAAGACTTCAAATTATAGAAACAATATCTACTTGAATTGGAAGAGGAAAACTCATTCTATTAAAGAAATGGCAATAATGTCTTACTAAATACACTATAAAAGACTTTCTCTAAGCTCTTATAATTCATGAATTTACTGATTCAAGGGCAGTCAAAACTTACACAGAAATTTAACAAATTTTAAGTTAATCAGTCCTTCTCAGTGCATAATCTTGTAGGTAATTAACATGCATTCATTAAATATATGGAATTTGTATCCAGCCACCTTTACTGAATACCAAATCAGTCTAAGTAGCTAGCTAGTTGTTCCACTATGAACTTCATCATAGGCTCAAAACCTTGTAATCATTTTAGATTCTTCACTCTCCTCAATATGGCTATATGTAGGAAAAAGTTAATGAAGGAAATCGATTTTATTGGATAGAATTTGGTCTATAGGTGAGGATAATGAGCCTCTCTACAGTATTTTTAGTAATTGTAAACAATGGGGCAAGCAAGAGCTACTCAACTTCCAGGAAAAATACTGCAGGGTTCATACCAAGATAAGTGAGAGCTATAATATAGATGGGGGAAAAAGCTGAGCATTGAGCAGGTAGAGCCAAGATTAGGAACGTGACTAGAGGCAAAATGTAGCTATTTATCTGATATGAACAAATCATGGATCATGGGAGAGATTGCACAGGAAATGGAAAAAAGTGAGGTGTGAAAGAGCAAGATGAGAAGGAGCAACAAGATTCAAGTTTTCCTCTTTGGTATATCACACGTCGATGTACCAATAAAATTGTAATGCTAAATTTTATCCTTTAAAAAGCTTCTAAGGATAGCTCAACCACTCTCTTGAGTTAAGGAGGAAAAAGAAAATTCTTTATTTATATCTAGTCCAATTTTCTCATTTTAGAGAGGAGAGTTCCAGTTATTCTATTTATTTTCAGTCTGTCTTCATCTCTGGAGTGAATAGATTTTCTTAGATAACTACTTCATCTATAACAAGAAATCTCAAAAGGCAGTAAAATATCCTTCATGTGAATAAAGGTAGGGCCTTCAAAGTTTGATCCATTTTTGCCATGCATGCAAAGTGGGATCACATTGAAAGGTCTGGGAAGAAGCAGGGAACATAAATATATCAAGAGCTGTGAATGAATTTACAGGTCACTGAATTAATGATTTTTTTATAATAGGAAAAACATACCCAGGAAAAGAGAATTAATAGAAATATTTGTTCTACACTTACTATGTGACAGACACTAAGCTAAGCAGAGGAAATCCAAATGCAAAAGCAGAGACCCTGCTTTCAAAGAGGGAAGACAAAACACAAAGGAAAGTAATATGTTGAAATTTTAAATAATCATAGAAGAACAGATTCACATACTTCATCCAGGAACATTGGCAGAATTGATTTTATTGTGATGGATAAAGTAAAAAAAATAATAATAATGAAATTCACCTGAAGGAAAAAATCCAATAATCTCAAAAGAAAAAATGAAAAGAATGAAGAGAGCCTAGTAGTTTCAGGCTCAAACTAAAATACAAAGCAGTAATTATTAAAAAATAACTTGGTGTAGTTAAAAACATAGATCAAATCTTTATTATAATTATACAGAAGCAAATGTTATCTAGTAGGCAAGGTTTGAAAAATACAGACTACTGACAACAGGATTTGGCAAAAAAAAATTAAAGCAAAAAATGGGGAAAATTAGATTTAAGTAACATCTCAACTTTTAAACTAAGATAAGCAATTACATACCTATATATAAAATGCTATATCCTAAACAAATTAGAGAAACACAGGGAAAGTTATCTAATTATATCAAAATAAGAGAAAAGTAAAATACAAAATATGGAAAACAGAGGATCATGGAAGATAAAATGAGTAATTTTAATTACATAAAATATTAAAAGTTTTGTACAAAGAAATCTAACAAAGCTAAAACTAAAAGAAAGAACTGTGGAAAACCTTTGCAGCAAGTTCTATTTTTTCTATGAAAAAGTTCTCATTTCTAAGATATATATATAAGGAACAAATTCAAATTTATAAAAAAAAAAAGTCATTCCCTCAATTGATAAAATATCAAAGAATATGAATAAGACAGTTCTCAAGAGTGGAAATCCAGAGTATTTCACGTGAAAACAAAAATGCTGCCAATGACTTCGAATTATAGGAATGCAAATTAAGGCAATTGTGAAATTCTATCTCACACCTTTCAGAGTGGCAAAGAAGACAAAAAAAAAAAAGAAAGTAATAATTGCTGGGGGACTGTGAGAAAAGGCTACATTGGTGCTCTGCTGGTAGACCTGTGAATGAGTACTGATTCTAGGAAGCAATTTGGAAATACAAACAAAAATATACTAAACATTATATACTCTTTGGCCATCTATACCACTACTAAGTTTATATCTAAAAGAAATTTAAAAAAAACAGATAAATGTCATTTATATGTACAAATATTTATGGAGATTTTCTTGGTAGGTGCACAAATTAAGAAGCAAAGGTAATGTCCAAAATTGAGGAATAGTTGAATAAGTTATGACATATGAATGTAACTGATTATTTTGAGGAAATGAGGGAAAAGCTAAAAATAAGTTGTGGGAAAATGGATTAGAAGTGATACAGAATAAGCAAAACCAGAAGAATAATTTCTATAACATTAAAATTTTAGAATTGAACACATTTTTATGAATTCTATAAACTGATGAAGAATGAAATTAGCAGAATCAGAAGAATTTATACATTCACAACAATGCAAAAACACCAACAATGAAATAGCCTAGCCATCACAAAGAAATGAAAGAATTAAGGTACACAATAGGAAATAAATACATATATATATATATATATATATATATATATATATATATACACACATGTATAATGGCATTTACGGACTTTGTTTAATTTGACTATGTATATTTCTTTCAAGAAACTTTTTTTTATTTTTCAATGGAGTAGAGACTGGAGGAGAAGAAAAAAGATTTCTATTCATTTCTTTTTCTTAGAAAGTTAGAAGTAATAGACATAAAATGTATTTTTAGATGTTATCACTGTTAAATTTACTTAATTTTTTTTTACTTTGGTACAGCAGACCTTTCATGAAGAAGTCAAAATTTGTTTATATCTGTAATATATAAACAAAATGTATCAATAAAAATCAATTAGGATTCCTTCAAAACGAAAGGGTTCCTAAGAAGTCTCAGAGGATAAGAGACCATAGGCTAAATCACATGGTCTTGAGGCTAGGTTTTCCTGGAAAATTTCAAGGTTTAAGTCATTCACTTCAATCTGTTTGCTCTTATCTTAGGCAGTCTTATTTGACTTAGCATCTCAATTTAGAATTAAAAAGAAAACACCCCAATATTTTGGACTGGCCTTTTTTTCCCCAGGGTCAATATCTGTAAAAAGTACTGTGAAAAGTAAGTTAAGGTTAATCATAATTTTACATCTAGGATGGACTTTAGTTAAATGTATGAATTAAAATAGTAACTAAGAGAACAGAGAAATCTTGCATGGGTTTTGAATAGTGGAGAAATGGGAAAAGAGTGTTAAGGCATATGATCATCTTTCTCAAATATCTGAGAGAAGCAATTGAATAGGCTTCTCAGAGTTCAAAAAGGTAGAAGCAGTGACCTTTACAACCAAGTAGCCCTCAACACCTAGTCCTGAACCCTGACTAGCTTTCAGGTCTTCTCCTTGCTCTTGCTCATTCAGTTCCATTCACCTTCAGACTCAATATCTTATTCTGAGTTCTTATGTCTCCAATTGCACAGGTTGTCTCAATTCAAAAGTCATTACCCTGTCCTAGAACATATCTGCAAGACATCTCCAAAATCCATCTGGGAAGGAAGAAGACAATGCTGTCTTTTTGAAACATCTCCCACAAACTAATGCAGCCAGACCCTGAATAACTCTTCTTTTCAGAAATTCATTTCAAACACAGTAGACAGTGTATTCTTGAAGACCTCTTTTAAAGAAAGATTTAGTGTTTTGAGGTTACATGTTCTACATTTAGAAAATTCTAGTCCTCAGATAATGTTTTTTTAGGTAAATTATTTCCTGGGATTCAACAAAAAAGTTGAGGGGGAGGTCAGAAAACCACCGAAGACATACATTTTTCTGGGACAAATTGAAAAATAAAATGGTGGGGAAGCATAAGATAAACTGTACAAATTTCATAGATAGTCTGCAAAACATCCATGGTGTTAATTATCAGTAGAACTAGAGAATAATTGCAAGGAATTCCCATAAAACACCCCCACATGATTTTATGAAAGCTATTTTAGGAGCATTAACTAGCTGCTGATGGTATGTAGAAGCAACAGATGTCCTCTCCCAGTAGAAAAAAGGAGCATATGGTCAAGTGAGAACGGATTCATTATAGAAGAATTGAGATCAAAAACAGTGGATGTGAGAATTATATAATAATCAGAATTAGAATCTCCCATGTATGTCTAAGTGGGTTCTTCTTGAATCCAAAGAAGCTAAAAATGACATTTTGCATGACAGAGTAATAATATATTTATTTACATAGTCCTCCTATGCTTTTATATATTTTTCTACTTCTAATACTTTAGGAGAAAATCAATAACATTTCCTCCTAAATAACTATTTTGCTTTCATCTTTGAAGCACAATGGTTATAGCCAACAGTAAAGAAAATCCTTAAAAGCAGAAACATTTTATAATTGCAGGAAAAAAAAGGGTTAATTTAAAAAATAATCAAATATCTTATATTGTCTACAGCATTATTTATTTCAAGGCTTAAGGTCCTTTCCTTGTTATTTTAATTTTACCTAAACCTAACCATCTAATTTCCACTTTCTGATTTACCTGCTTTATTGTATAATTGTTGAGTATAGAACCAACCTGCAAACATTAGAGAAGATGTAAGCAGTAAGCCTGGAGAGTGGTTTAGTAGTCTAAAGTCTAATCTTCCCTTTGGACCAAAGCTGATTATGTTCCCAAACTGAAATTTAAGTGAAAAAAGAAATCCTAATCCAAGTATAAACATAATCTTTTAGTACTTTCCAAATTATTTCCCTATCTCTCACAAAAATGTATTCTGACTTTAAAAAATATCTTTCATTCAAAGTAACAAGGAATTGCTAAAAACAGGTAAAGTTAGATCAAGGTTTCAATTAACTTTATTACTTAATAATCCTAAATGAGATTATAGTTTCTTGGTAAATGAGGATGAGGAATTTAAGAATTAATGAAGTTTATGAAGATTGGTGCCTAACTAGAATATAGAAATATAATCTTCTTTCTGTGTCAAATTCTAAACTAAAAAAAAAAAAGCTGAGAGAGATGAAGAAAATTTTTGTTAGTAGATTTTACATACTTTATTTATGGCATGTTATGACTTAAAACATTTGACTTATCAACTGTAAATTCTTTTTCTTTCAAAACTTCCCCCTTTGTATAACAATAAAAACAATGCATCTGTTGATACAGAACATTAATTCCATTAAATTCACATTAAATGTAATGAAAAGCTATCAAAGTATAATTACACAAACTAATTTATAGAACTACATCAGCTTAAAATTACTGGAACTATAATATGCACTGAACTTGTCTAATAGACAAATTGTTCCTTCTTTATTTTCAAACTGCATAAAGTCACACTGTTCTGGTGTTATAAAACTCCTATTATTTAACAAAGCCCAACAATACAAGAAAATGACTTTGATTTCCCTCATCTCAGATTTTCTTTTTACCAATATATAAATATTACATTTTCCACAATTTAGGTCCTTTGCCTTCTGTGAGATCCTGATTAATTTTATATCTTTTTTTTTTTAGGTTTTTGCAAGGCAAATGGGGTTAAAGTGGCTTGCCCAAGGCCACAAAGCTGGTAATTATTAAGTGTCTAAGACCGGATTTGAACCCAGGTACTCCTGACTCCAGGGCCAGTGCTTTATCCACTACGCCACCTAGCCGCTCCTTAACTTTATATCTTAATGAAACTTTTCCAAATTCTGAGATTATGGAAACATTTTAAGATATAATTTCTCACTTCGTTAAATTTGTAATAAAAATTATAAATAGTTATCTTTTTATTTCACTAGAGACACCAAGAAAAGGTCTCTTCTTCCCCCCCTTCACTTTTTTATGTGTCAGGAAACCATACCAAGTACTTTGATACCCTTTGTTGTAGCAATACCACAGTTAGCTATGTTTCCCAATGAGAACATAGAAAGGGGAAAAGTACATATGTACCAAAAAATATTTATTGTAGCTCTTTTTTGGTGGCAAATAATTGGAAATTTGGGGGATATTTGGGAATGGTAGAACAAGTTGTGGTATATGAATATAATGGAATAGTATTGTTCCATAAGAAATCATGAGCAGACAGATTTCAGAAAAATTTGAAAAGATTTACATGAAATGATGCTGAGTGAAGGAATCAGAACAGCAGAACATTGCACACAACAAGAGCAACATTGCGTGATGATAAATTATGATGGAAAGCTTTTTTCAACTAATTGCACCAGGAATGGTGGGGAACTGCCATCCTTGGACTAAAAAAATTGTTCCTAACATGGGAAAAAAAAATATTTCCACTTGCACTACACATTGCTCTTAATGTGTACAGTGTTCTCCTGGTTCTGATCACTTCACTCAGCATCACTTCATCTAAATCTTCCCAGATTTTTGTGAAATCTGCTTGTTCATGTTTTCTTATTTGTGTGGTTTGTCCTACACACACACACATACACACACACACACACACACACACACACACACACATACACGCAATAAGCGGGTAATTTGGAAATCTCAGTTTCTAACATACTACCAAGGATAGTTACAAGTAGCCTTAAAAACACAAAGGTTTAGAGAACTCAAATGAATCCAGCATTTTGTGTGTGTGTGTGTGTGTGTGTGTGTGTGTGTGTGTGTGTATACTTATATATATACTTATATATATACATATATATAATATGTAAGTCAAAAGCCATTTATCAGATTAGAACCTCTTCAAACATGAAAACAATTTTATCAAAGAAATGAAAGAATCAGAAGAACCTGTGAAGTCAAAAGAAATTCATTAATCACCACATCACCAGTTCAATACTAGATAGAACTGGATAGAAGAAAGCAAAATGTTTCAGAAATTAATCTCAATTCAAACAAATTTGTTCTATCAGCTCCTACAAACAAAATGTACCCTAAAATTCTATCCTGAATTGTCTTATTTCTCTATGCTTTCTCATAGTAATTGGTAATCTTATTTGTTTCCATGCTTTCAATTATCATCTCTACACAAATGATTCCCAGATATGGATCCATTCCTATGATTCCCAGATATGGATCCAATCCTAAGTTCTTTCTTCATCCTTCATTTCATATCAACACCTATGGGCATTTTGAATGGATGCCCTTTAAGGCTTTTCAAACTTAATATATTAAAAGCCAAGTTTGTTAACTCTCTTTCCAAATCCTCTTTCAAATTCCCCCTTTTTTCAGTTAGTATTTTATTTTGTTTTCAGTTACATGTAAAGATAGTTTTCAACCTTCATCTTTTAGATTGAGTTCCCAATTTTTCTCCCTCCCTTTCTTACATCTTCCCTTTCCAAGACAAGTATAGGTTATACAAGAACATCCATATTAAACATATTTCCATATTAGTCATGCTGTGAAAGAAGAATCAAAATAAAAGGGCAAAATACAAAAGAAAGAAAAATAAGAAAATAAATTTCAAAAAAGTGAAAATAATATGTTTTGTCTGCATTCAAACTCCATAGACCTTTCTCTGGGTGTGGATGGTATTTTCCATAACAAGTCTTTTGGAATTGTCTTTGACCACTTAATTTCTGAGAAAAACCAAGTCCATCATAGTTGATCATCACACAACATTGCTCTCAATGTGTACAGTGTTCTACTGGTTCTGATCACTTCACTCAGCATCACTTCATGTATGTCTTCCCAAGTTTTTCTGAAGTCTGTCTGCTCATGATTTCTGATGGAACAACAGTATTCCATTAAATTCCATAGACCACAACTTATTCAGTCATTCCCAAAAAAATGGGCATTCCCTCAATTTCCAATTCTTTGCTACCATAAAAAGAGTTGTTATAAATACTTATGGACATTTGGATCTTTTCCCTTTTTTATGATCTCTTTCTAGTTGTGGTGCTTTTTGTATCAAAGGGTATACCCAGTTTTATAACACTTTGGCACACAAACTTCCCTATTTTGTGAGAGCATCAACATCCTTCCTGCTCCCCAAGATTCCAAACTTAATATTTTTCTCATTCTCACTCACAATTGCCAGATCTAGTAATTTCCTTCTCCACAATATTCCTTGAACATATCCTCTTCTCTCCATCCACAAAAGTCATGACTTTAGTTCAGGATCTTATCACCTTTCATCTGATTGGCCAATCAGTCTCTACTCTCTCCCTTCACCCAACTCCAATACACAACTGATGGTGGTATTTCTAGAGTGTAGGTCTGATCACTTAGCCCTTCCCCTATTCAATAATCACATTTCTCCCTCTTACCCCTAAGGTCAAATATAAAGTCAGAGTTAAGCAATTAATTGTTCGTCACTGACCATGAAGAAAGCAAGGTTGGATGAATATGGGGTCAGAAGTCAAATAACAAAGGGTTGAAAAGTGAGTGAAGGAAGTGGAGTCATCAACTTTTTTTAAAAGTTTGTAGTGAAAAGGAGATGGAAGAGTTAAATGAAATTATTTTAAGTTCTAGGGAGATCTTCCATTGTTTCCAAGAATCTGGGAACAAACCAGTTTTCGATTTAGACATTTTCTCCTCAACAAAAATTTGTTTTTGTGTCTTCATAATTTCCTGAGACTTACCATTCTTCCTGATCTGACTTCTACACCAGCAGAATTTTTAGAATATTCAAAAAAGACCAGGAAATAAAGAGATGTAGAAGAAAGCAATGTAGAGTATTCTCTCTCAGCTTCCTCTAAGGATAAGTTGCAGAAGAGTAGTAAACTGAGGAAATTTTGAGAAATCCAAAGAAAAAACCACAGTAGTTAATTCTTCCAATTCAGCTCAATTTAAGGAAACAGGTAGAAGCCTGAAGAGTCTGGATCTAGACAAGATGACCAAATAAGAATGGGTATATGAGTGGAGACTATACCTATATAGCACAATAAAGGAATAGGTTCAATTAAGATTGTCCAGACATTGGGTGGCTAGGTGGTGCAGTGGATAAAGCACTGGCCCTGGAGTCAGGAGTACCTGGGTTCAAATCCGGTCTCAGACACTTAATAATTACCTAGCTGTGTGGCCTTGGGCAAGCTACTTAACCCCATTTGCCTTGCAAAAAAATTCTGAAAAAAAAAAAGGTTGTTCAGACATGATCTTGGGCAGTATGAAGTGAAAGGAACAAAATAAGAATCAACCAGCAGGTGTGGTTGTTCCAATAGTAGAGCTAGGTCACAGATACAGTGTGGTTAACGATACAGATACAGATAAGGTTGATGATTATGATGGAGTCAGGAGTACCTGAGTTCAAAATCCGGTCTCAGACACTTAATAATTACCTAGCTGTGTGGCCTTGGGCAAGCCACTTAACCCCATTTGCCTTGCAAAAAAAAAAAAAAAAAGAAATGATGCACTAAAATTACTCAAAGAAAAAGAAATTACACAAACCATAAATGAATTTACAAATGGATTTAAAAGTAATGAATTCCAATGTGACCTAAGCTGTGTGCAAAAATGGAAATATAAATAATCCTATAAAATTTTCTGTATGATACATGTTATTGATAATTAAGCCAGGGAAAGACAAAAGAGAAATAAAATTATAGGTTCATGTCATATCTATCTATCTATCTATATATGTATATATATATATATATATATAGTGACATCAATTTATTTTTAACAATTGGTAATAAAACTATGGTAACATACTAGAAAGATTATACAATATGTACTTTCAATTTTTTTAAAGGTGTCTTGTGTACTACATAATTTTGCTATCTGTAATATTTTATTTTTCTCCTCAAGGATATGATTTCTCAACACATTCAGTTTTTATCAACATATAACATGAAGTTATGTAAAGATTATCAGACTGCCTTCTTTGGGGGCTGGGGAGAAAGGGAAGGGAGGGCGGGAGAAAAATTGTTAAATTCAAAACCTTACAAAAATGATAGGTAGAAACTACTATTGAATATTATTCAGAGACAAATAAAATATTAATAAAAAGATTATACAGTTTAACCTAATTGTATTTATCCTGAGAATGCAATGTATAACTGGTGAAGTATAAACAAAATAGGCCAGATTTACAAGATCAAGAGAAATTCAAAAGTTTATATCAAGAAATGCAGAAAAAGTGTCTTGAAGGATACAATGTGTTTTATTTTTTAAATTAAAAAAAGAGAAAAGGAAAATGAACTTTTACTTAATATTATAAGTAGTAACAATACTGACAGCCAACATTATTTTTAATAGAGGATAAACTTGAAGACTTTCCAAAAAAATTGGGGTACTATTTGGTAAATACAAAAATATTGATTATACTTATGAGAAAAAACGAAGCTAAGAAGAAAAGGCAAAAAGCAAAATTATCACTTTTTAAATCAATTACACAATTTACTTAGAAACAAAATTAATTGAAACAGCTAATAACAAAATTATAGGATATAAAAAATCTACTAATATCATTAGCATTTTTGTATATTATAAACAAAACCCAGCAAGAAGATATAAAAAGGATAATTCAATATAAGATTATAGAATGTATAATTTAATTATCAAAATACCCATAGCAACTGTTTAACTATACAATAACTATACAATACACTATAAAAATAGACAATTGGAGAAATATTATTCATTGCAAGGAGACAGCAATAATATCATAAGATGGCAATATTGACTAAACTAACTTATTCAGTGCTGTGCCAATTAAACCATAAAAATGACTTCTTAGAGATCTAGAAAAATTTCAAAGTTCATTTAAAGGAATAATAATAATCTGGAATCTCAAGAGAAATAATGAAAAAATTGGAAGGAAACCTCCAGAACCAGAACTCTAACCATACTACAAAAGAATACTCATCAAAACAATTTGATGCTTGTTTAAAAATATAAAAATACTGCAACTTCACAACTTATAGAAAGAAACAAACCTTGTAACCTAGTGTTGAAGAAACAAAGCCACACGATCCGACAAAAACTGTTGGGAAAACTGGACAACAATATAAGAGAAATTATGTTTAGACAAATACTTCAAATTGTAGACCAAGTTAAGTTCCAAATAGATGCATATCTTGAAGATAAAAGGACTCATCATATTAAACTAAAAAAGCAAAGAAGAAATTACCTTTTATAACTATGGAATGGAGAATTTATAACCAAAAAACAGAGAAAAAAGAATATTACTGAAGATAAGTGAGCAGTTTTGAATACATCAAATTAAAAAGCTCTATGTAAACAAAATCAATTTAATTTAAATTTTAAGGATATAGGTAACTGGAGAAAAATCTCTATGGCAAATTTCTTGGATAAAAATCTCATGTTCAATCTATAAAAAACTTTAATTTTTAAAGGTAAAATCCATTCCCCAAATAATAATAGATACCGTCAAATAAAACTCTGATTGGAAGGAAAAGCTTCATACTATTGGCATAGATGGAACTGCTGTATATAGCCCTTTGGGGTCATTAACCAACTTTTTAGTACACTCCTGAAACCAATGGTTCTTAATTTTTTTCCCAGTACAAGGAACCTTAAAGCCAAATATATGTACCTAAAGGCAGTAAAATGATGGTAGTGTTTTTATAGCAATTAGAAATTTTGAAAGAGGGCAAGTTTAGAAGGAAAGTTAAAGACCAGTTTTTGATTTATTAGGTTTATGATGATGCTAGGATGTTCAATTTGAAATGTCCACAAGGTAACTGGTGATTTAGGAGCTAAAACTCAGTGGAAGACACAAACTAGTTATATGTCATCTGCTTAGAGGTGATAGTTATGTGATCCATATGAACTGATAAAGTTAACAAGAGAAAGTGTAGACAGAAGAAAAATGGCTCAAAGCAGAATCTACCAGGTATGATATATATATATATATATATATATATATATATATATATATATATATATATATATATATATGATCATCTAGCAAAGGAGACTAAAAAGAGAAAAACAGGAAGGAAAAAGAATAAGTTAAGAGTAGTAGCACTAAAACCAAAGAGGAAAGTGTTTTCTAGAAAGAAATAGTGTTTTCTGCTGTCAAATATAGCAAAAAGATCCAGGATTAAACTGGAAATATTTGGCGATCAAGAAATTCATATTGTAGAAAATTTCAGTTAAGTGTCAAAAACTAGATATAAAGGTTTGAGAAGTGAGAAAACTGGAAATGAAATGCTATGTATACAACTCTTTCAAAGCATTTTTCTGAGGATATATATATATATATATATATATATATATATATATATATATATGTATGTATATATCTATATATATAAATAAAATTATGAAGTAGGGTCTAATGAAGATTTTATAAAGGTAGGAAAAATTTAGGCAAATTTGAAGGATATGGTGAAGGATCCAGTCAGTTGATAAGGATGGGTTGAATATTTAACAGAAAAGGTGGCTAGCTAACTGAGGAAGCAATCTGCTAGAGAAGATAGCAGGGATCACATGCACATGCTAAAAGGTTGACATGGGGAAGCTAAGTAGTACAGTGGATAGAGAACCAGCCCTGGAATCAGAAGGACCTGAGTTCAAAAATGACCTCCAATACTTAAAAATTGCCTAGCTGTGTGAGCTTGGGCAAGTCACATAAATCCATTGCCTTATATATATAAAAAAAGAAAAACCAGCAAAAAAAAAAAAAAGAGATTTGACATGGCAAAAAGGGCCATCTCTTTGTCAGAGATGAAATGATATTGTCTGAACTAGGAAAACAATATCCACAATGACTATAACATTGTAAACAGAAAGAACAATGAAGAAAAACTGAATTTTGTGCAATTACAATGACCAAACTCAAATCTACAGAACAGAAAAGAAAATGCAACTTAAAAAAAATACAACTTCCTCCCTGACTTCTTTACAAAGACAGAGAACTATAACTATGAGATAATGTACATCCTGTCATTAACATCTGATGTCTTGTTTGGATTTCCCAAACTTATTTTTCTCTGTATTACAAAGTATAGATTGCCAGAAAGAGGAAAAGAGGTATATATCTGAAAATGAATGTGACAGAAAAAGCAATAGGTATCAATAAAAATAAGAAAAATCTATTTTATTTTATTAGTTTCAGTTCAGTTTTTTTGGATCCTGTCACTTGAAGTGTCAGCTATCCTTAAAATCTTTGTGTTTTCTACAAATCTGATGTCACAACTTTTCCAATTCCTCAACAAAAATGTTAAATAGAAAAAGATCAAACAGAGCTCCTTCAGGCCCTACACTAAAAACCTCTTTCAAAGTTAGTATCAAACTATTAATAGTAACCCTTTTTAGTTTGGGTAATGAAGCAGTTCTAAATCCAGCCAATCACAGTTCAGTTCAGTCCACATTTCTCAATCTTATCTTCTGGAATAGCAATAACAACTGATAATTTTGGTAAAATCTACACAAACTTAATACGAAATTATCTTGATATACCAGTATAGTAATACTATAAGAAAATAAAATGGATCTACAAAAAAATTACAGAATGACTCTAGGAAAAACCATCAAAGTCTTTACAGCATCATTAAAAAAAATGTATCCTATACCTGGAAATTAAAGACCCTTTGGCTATTCAATGATTGTTACCTCTTGAGCTATTCTCTAATAGCCTTTTGTAGCAACTGAACTCTCAAATAATCAAATTTACATGTTTCTAATTAAAATATAATTGCTCTATTGCCATTATGTATTAATTTTTGTAAAGGCAAACAAAACAATATATGAGATAAGTCTATTTTTCCCCTTGAAGAATTTTTTAAAAGATCAAACTGAAAGGGACAGAAAACCAGATGTCTGAACAATTATAGATATGCTCACAGAAGCATATCTATAATTGCAGAATTCACAACAAATGTCCATCTTTCATATGTTTTACTGAAAACAAGCAGAGTTGCTTAAATGCTATTTATGTTCTTTTGAGTATAAAGATTTGACAGATTTTATAACCATAGTTCTTTTTCTGTGATGAAAAGTTAATACCATGGAAGCAGCATTAAATGGAATATATCTAAAAGCTAAAAAGTAAAGAAATACAACTGTCAGTCAAATTGTAGCCAAATAAAATTTTAATAATATTCAAAAAATCTACAAATTATAGGTAAAAACAAGCATCCAACTTTTTTCCCAAATCAAATTTAGTTCATTTAAATATTTCAATAGTAATCATTTATTAATCACTTACTATGGGTTAGGCACAATGCTAAGTGAAATAATATTTCAAATGTTCACTTAAATATAACTCACTTGCATGTCATGGTATCACCTGCTTGGTGTCATGGTCTTCTTCAAGAACAAAGCACACGATAATAACATACACCAAGACAATGAATATTTGCCTAAAAATTAAAACTTGAAAAAGAATTTAATTCTAGCTCTTTTGTCCCACAGACCCATAATCTCAATGATATGGACTCCTCCAATGGTGCATACCAAACCCTTCTTCACTTATATCATATTGGTGTTTGAATATATATCCTCCATAGGAAATCTAGGTAGTGTATTTCCTCTAGGTTTTTTAAATTTTTGCACATGTAAATCAAGACATTAACCTTGTGATGTCATTGGTCTTCTTCTAGAACAAAATAGAAACAGGAAAATACAACCACAAGAACAACTGCAGAACCAGAGCTACCCACGGCTAAAACCCAAGAAAGTCCCACATATATATGAGAGTACTTGCACTAGGAGTGAAAATAAAGTAGATGCCATTTATTAAGAAATGTCTTTAAAATCATGGCATAGTAATCCATAGAATATTATACCAAAGAAAACAATAAATATGAGGAATTCAAAGAAACATGGGTAGCTTTATATAAACTAAATCAGAATAAAGAGTATGGAACTACAAAAATAAATAAGGAGACTAAGGTTCTTTCTGGAAAAAAAAATAATACCAAAGCAGTGGTGTTTTGTGACTGACAGGAATGCACAATAGATAGAGGAATGGTTAGGTAGATAGAGAGCACTGATTCTATTTCCTTATCACTTGGTCTAGTTCAAATTCCCTTGTGTAGTAAATCAGAAAGGATCTTAGAATAGTCTAATCTTAAATTAGACAGTCATTTGTAGTAGAGGACTGAGATGTGGCACAAACACAGGAAAAAGAAATTTTTATACTTAGTCTAAAGATCCCTCTGACTGAATTTCGTTATCTAGGTGTAGTGGCTATGACTAAAGAGTCATCAACTTACCCTCCATAAGGGAGAGGGACTAGACACTATTCCTTAGCAGAATGGCAGTAAAGTGGTCCTGAAGATATGAGTCCAGAAGCTAGAAGCAAGGAGTTACACTCAGGTGAGACCATATAATCACCAGTTATAAACTGGTACCAGAGATGCGCTATCAAACCACTATGCCCAGGAACTACCAGAGAAACAAAAGACTCAGTGGAGATGCCAGGGAAGAAGGAGCACAATGAAAGCAATATGATATCACCAAGAATTAATTATAAGAGGTCCTACTACTTCAGAGGCATATATATTCC
Source organism: Macrotis lagotis (assembly GCF_037893015.1). NCBI lineage: Eukaryota > Metazoa > Chordata > Mammalia > Peramelemorphia > Peramelidae > Macrotis > Macrotis lagotis. Next base: position 144,052,141 of record NC_133661.1, on the reverse strand, counting down.
TATGTATTCCTAACTTCCCAATTATTATGGAGGGTACCAGCATCTTCCCAGTCAACCAGTCTTTCAAAGAGGTACCATTCTATGTTTACTCTCACACCTCTTCTCCAATCTCTAGTTCTTTTGATCCTACCTTAAAATCCTTCATATACTCCTCCTTATCCTCTTTGACACTGCTACTACCCTAGTGCAGGTCCTCATCACTTCCTGCTCAGACTATTCCAATACTTTCTCATGCATCGGCCCATTCCAAACCTCATTCTCACTCCAGTCCATCCTGAACTCAGCTGTCAAAAAGACCTTCCTAAGTGTAGATATGACAATGTATCATAGAAACATTCCCATTCAATTAAACTCCTGGAATTCCCTATCACCTCCAGGTTCAAATGCAAAATCCTCTTTTTGACAATGAAAACCTTTCAAATCCTCCTTGCTAGTCTTCTAATATTTTATTCCTCTCCACATAACCTTGGATCTAATGATATTGCTATCTACTATTTCTTGAACAAGACATTCTATATCCAAATACTGGGAATCTTCACTGATTTTACCCCAGTTCTTCCTCCTCACTGCTGCCTTGATTTCCCTGGCTTCTTTCAAATTTCTACTGAAATTCCACCCTTAGTAAGAAGCCTTTCCTTATGCTCTTGCATATTGTCTCCTTCATTAAACTGTGAGCACCCTGAGAATAGGAACTCTTTTTGCCTTTCTTGGGGAATGCCTGGTACTTAAGCCTTTCATAAATGCTTGTCATCTTGTACATATTCAGTCAATTCAATGACAGTGTATGTAATTGTGGGAGCTAAGTTTCTGGGGAGAAAGTTCTATTTTTTTTTCCTTGTTCTGGTGCTTGGCTTTGCACTCTATCCTCCTCTAGATAACTAGAGAATAAATGAACTCATCCCTAAGGGTTAGAAAGTTATAGTTGTGAGTGAATGTGGACAACCCACAGAATACCTTGACCCTGGAACAGGTTTTTCATAGGCTATTCAGGTAAAAAGTTCCTCTAAAAACTACATAAACAATGGCTCCAATTCTATAAATGATAACACTAAAAGAATCAGAATTCAGATTAAACCCAAAGACTATTATTCTTTCCAAGTAGAAGATAATGAAATTCACTCCTCTCCACTGAACTCTCAGAGCAGAATGCTGCCTAAACTCTCAGGAGTTAACGATTGGATCAGTAGGATTTGACTATTTTGTTTTACTATGTAGTAGGTTATGAGAAGTAGCAAAGACAAGCATAGAGAGCAGGTATAGAAGTCATGGAAATCTGGGTTCAAGTTAGACCTCTGACACATTATATTTCTCAATTTGTTTAACTTCTCAGGGTCTCTAGGCTACTCATAAATGGCAGAAACATTTTCTTAATATTAGTACTAGTAGTGGAAGGTTCTCCTTAGGAGCTCCTGGTAGCAATAAACTCACAGTTTTGTGTCAAAGGGAGATCAATCTCTATTCTTGTTCTATCTTATGTCTCCTGGGAAACTGCCTCTTTATTCATTCCCTCTCTTTTTTTAATCAACAAACCTCTTCCTTTCCTATTAACTCATTTCCTGTCCCCCCCCAAAAAAAAACCTCAAAAGTAATCATCCTACAGTTCTCCCTCAGATTGCCTATCTCCTTCAAAAAAAGTCATCTGTTTGCCTTTTTTATCCTCACCAACATGGTATATAACCCTATCCCTTAAAATTATTGTCTCTAGGGGTGGCTAGGTGGCGTAGTGGATAAAGCACCAGCCTTGGAGTCAGGAGTACCTGGGTTCAAATCTGGTCTCAGACACTTAATAATGACCTAGCTGTGCGGCCTTGGGCAAGCCACTTAACCCCATTTTCCTTGCAAAAGAAAACAAACCTAAAAAAAATTATTATGTCTAAAGGGGCAGCTAGGTAGCACAGTGGATAGAGCACAGGGGAGTCAGGAGGACCTGAGTTCAAATCCAGCCTCGGACGGACACTTAATAATTATCTAGCTGTGTGACCTTGGGCAAGCCACTTAATCCTATTGCCTTGCAAAAAACCCCCAAAAACCTATTGCCTCTAATATCATCAATATGTTAAACACAGTCTTTACTTTTCCTTACCTACCCACAATATAGCTTTTAGCATCCTCTTGTTTTAGAGATTCTCACTTCTCTGAGTCTTCAAGACAGCTCTTATGGTGACTCCCTGTAAGACCATTCTTTTTTAAAAACCTTTTAGTGGATCCTCATCCATCTTCCACCCCTTACCTATAGACATGTTACCTATAGACATGTTCTACATCTCTTTCCTAAGCTCTCTACTCCCATGACTTGGTGGCTCTTTTCCCCCATGAGTTTAATCATCATCTCAAGATTCCAGAACCCCTAAGACAAAAAATAAAATGCCCCTCAAAAAAGTCAAAATTTAAGGGAAAATAACTTTCAAAGAAGAGGAGGGGGGAAGGAGAAATGTCACTTTCACTTACCACTCCCACCCCATAAGAAGGGAACCACTGTCCTCAAGCTAATGGAGCCAAAGGAGGATGATATAAGCAGATTGTCAATGGTAACCTGAGAAAGATCCTGAAGGATCAAATATTGTCTGCATTGAGAAGGCTGGCTTGCTGGGCCTCAGCCAGGTCCCTGCCTCTCTTTCTGACCCCTGGGCCTTGGGAGAACTTGGATACCACCAGCCCTGGAATTTACTGAGGATATCAGCAAGAAGATGAAACTGCACCTTCAACAGGAGTTTTCTCTTCCTGATCCTGTCACTGACTATACCTGTAGTCATACCTTTAACACTGTCTTCATACCAGACCCTTTTCTCTTCCTCACAGAACACAATAAGTATAAGAACAGAAGTTCTTAAATATCTTCTGTTCAGTCATTTCAGTTGTCTGACTCTTGATGACACCATTCTGGGTTTTCTTGGCAAAAATACTGGGGTAGTTTGCCATTTCCTTCTCCAGCCCATTTTATAGATAAGGATAAGGAAATGGAGGCAAAGAGGATTAAGTGACTTGCCCAGGGTCACAAAGCTATTAAGCGTCTGAGGTCACATTTCAACTCAGGTCTTCCTAATTCCAGGCTCTATTTTATCCACTGCACTACCTGGCTGCTGTTCTTAATAACACATCTTGGGAGAATTTTTTCCCATTCTAAATTTCTAGCACAATGCATCTTATGACATCATTATAAATAAAATGAGCAATTTTGACATCTTTTATATACTAATGAAGAATGAAATGAGCAATTTGCACAATAACACAACTGTATAAAGGGAATAAGCTTATACATAACATCCACTATGTGCATTTTCCCCATTTGATAACTGAGAAAACTGAGGAAAACAGGGACTTATCCTTGGTCACAAGTCTAGTACCTGAGGCTACTTTGAACTCAAGGCTTCTTAACTCCAAGGATATCACTCTATCTACTGTGCTATGCAGTTGTCTAAAAAATAAAAAGTGTAAGAGCTACAATCAATGCACAACTACTCACAATTACAGAAGAATAATGATGAAAATTATCAACTTATGGATAGTACTGGACCTATAATAGATGCTATACATTCGAGAAAGGTGATTGATTATGGGTACAGAATTAATTGTATATATTTTTGTATAAAACCATCAAGGGATTTTGTTTTGCTTATAATGAGTACTATACCAAAGTATGCTCTCTCATTTACTCAATGTAACTTTAAAACTCATCTAATGCCATGGAAACAGGAGTTTAAAAAATGTAAAGTCCCCTGATATTTCTTGTGAATAGGAAAGTCCATTCATTTGAAAATTTATACAGCTGCCAGAATGCATTGAAATAAATAAAGTAACTATATATATATATATATATATATATATATATATATATATATACCCTTCCTTCATTTGTAGCTTATGTCTTTAATGTTCAAGAAGATGCTTGTGCTACATCTGTATTTGATTTAAACCTAGAAGACAAATCCTAGAAGCATATTTTTCCATAACATGAATTGTTTAAGAGGAAAATATGTTTCTTATCCAATTTGTGGTTTTTCAATATGTAATAGTATAACTCACTACATTACAGAGTTCATAAACTGATTTTTTTCTCAAAATTGGGGGGGTGAGATTTTTTTCTCAAAATAAAGCTGTATAACATATTACTCCTAAATGTCACTTTACACATTCATTGTTCAATAATGTAAAATATGCAAAATATTTCATCTCTGTGATAGCTAATGTCCAGTGATGAAGAATAAATTCAGTGGACTGTGACTTTCCTAATGCTCTACTGACAATTTCTATTTAGTCTTTGAACAATCACATAGACAGTTACATCTAAAAGTATCTTAACTCTTCTCTCAAATGTAAGTTTTCCACTGTAACTCATATCTTTAGGTACCCAGGTTTTATTATTACAACAAAAGACTAATTTGTGAAAATTCTGAAAGCACATCTCAATAAATTGGCAGTCAAATTATATAAACATGAATAGCTCCTCAGCCCAGTATAATCCAATTCATTAATTAGTACTTTGCTTTGAGATGAAATTTAAAGCTAGTATTTTCTAATATAAAATCCAAAAGCTACTTTACATATGTACCAATAAAAAAGTTATAAATAAGTGATTTAAGCTTTTAGTTGTTGATTTCAGTCTCCTTATCAATCCTTTTCATCATATCAAAATGATTAAAACATGATCAAATGGATTAACTTCAGTTATACACGATCTTCCTGTCCTCTTCCCTCAGGTGGCAAACTAAATAATCTATTTCTGGATAATTGAAAATTAGCGATAATAATGTGTGTCTCTGTTAGCTTTAATACTATTCCACTCTCCTAATACTCTAGAATTAGCCTGAAATAAAATAGTCTTGAGTTAATTTCCAAACTCAAATTATAGAAAATTGGATTACTATAAATACTGTTTTCCATAAAAGGACATTCTTACTCTCTACTTAAAATTGATCTCAATTTGCAGCTCTCTGGAGCATGGCTCAAAACTACTTTCTTGCAATGATATTTCCTCAGAGAAATGAATTAAAGTTGACTTCTCTATGAAAGAGTAGCTTACAGTGTACTAAAGATATGTTTCTACTAAAATCCTACACATTTTTCAAGGCTCTACTCACAGCACAATGCTTAAATTTTTCCTCTGCTTATATTGTATTATAATTTGTATCATAGGTATGTATATATCATGTATCACACCTACTTAATTGTAAATAAAAACTGTATATCACATTTTTTAATTTCTCCTACAAGTTTCTAGAATTTATATGAATAGTTGTATACAAGTAATATTTTTGTAAAATGAATCATTAAACTGAAACTTATAATACAATAATAGTAATAATCACATTTATATAGGATTTTAATGTTGGCAAAGCACCTCTTTAACTAATTTAATGACATCTTTTAACAACTCATTTATCCAGCAACCCCATCTAGTGAGAACAAAACTGAGAACCAAGGAAATAAGCCAAAAAAAGACATTTCATAGTACTTAATCTATGGGGAAAAAAGTACAGAAACTTTACTCAGGGGAGGAGGAGTTTACTAGGAGGCTGCTCAGTCGAGCAATGGCGTTATAAAGTTGTTGTTCAGGTATTTTCCATTATGTCCTATTCAATGTGACCCCATTCAGGGTTTTCTTGGCAAAAATACTGCAACGGTCTGCCATATTCTTCTCCAGTTCATTTTACAGGTGAAGAAACTGAGGCAAACAAGTAATTTGTCCAACATCTCATAGTGTCTTAGGCCAGATATGGACTGAGAAAGATTCTTCCTCACTCCAGGCCACTTATCCACTTTGCCCTCTAGCTGCCTAGAGTTAGGAAGATCAAATTTCAAATCCAGCCTCACAAACTTATTAACTATGTGGGCCTCTCTTGTAAAATGGAGACAATAATAGGACCTCCCTCCCAGAATTGTTTTGAGGATAAAGTGTGATACTCTTTGTTAAGCATGCCATAAAACTTAAACTACTATATAAATACTATTATTATTATTTTCATTATCATTATCATTAATTATCATTACTTAGATCACACAGCACTGACATCTTATTTGGACACAACAATTTGAAACCATTTTCTAAGATAAAAAGTTATACTTTTAATGAGTTTTGAAGATACCAATATATTACAGCATAGTACATTAATATGGGTGTAACAATGGCCCTAAAGCATTAATATAAATTTAAATTATACTCAATGTAAGTTTAAGAAGCTATTGAATATGTGGATGAAGAGAAAAATATTTCCTATTTCTTCTTCTTATTTATTAGCTTAGAGGTTCAAATAAAAAAGCAGCCAGCACCTCCCCTTAATGAACTTCCATTCTAACAGAAAGAAAACAATACATATGGGGTAGTGTTGACCAAGGACACATATTTTGAGTCGGCAAGTCATAGGGAGTCAGAAAAGAATTGATTGACATTCCCTTTGTATTAGCAAATTATTTATGGTTCCAGAGTTGGAAAGTGGGGCAGAAGATGGAGTGAAATACCCATGGCAACAGGGCAAATGACCAGGAGTGGCTAGAATGGTAGGAGTAGAATGTTAAGCATAATTAGATCCCACCAAATATAGTGGGCCATGTGATGAACTCATCAAGCAGGATACCACCTTTGCAGGACTGAAAGAGCTAATCCTTCCTGGGTGCTTTATCTCCTTCAAAAACAGAATAGAGAGCAAGGTCTTAGGTTTCAGAGAGTACTGTAGCAAGAGGGTAGATTTCAAGGAAAAGGCAAAGAAGTGGATCATACATTTAGATAGCTCTCTATCTAGAATATAATCAAAAATATAATCAAAAAAAGCTTCTCTCTTAAACTGTATTAAAGATTTTGGTTTAAATTAGTATTAGTCCTAAAGTTCCAATTATCATCATTGATAATTCTAAGAAAAACTATACAAGGCAGTATGGGGGAAAGCAGGAGGGAACAGGTTCTATTATATAAATGGGATCTGAAATTGAAGTTGAATTTTATACACCTAATTAAACAAAAATGTAAAATAATAATCAACAAAAAGACAAGGATTAGGAGGTAAAACCAAAGAAATCAATCCATTTTCTTTTCACATTCCATCTAAAGTACCCTTATTTTCTATTCTTTAGATTAATGAAATGAAAACAAGACCACTGATTAGCAGATTCGAAGTAATGGAACTGCAGATGCAGTTGCATTTACTTTCATTGTGAACAGTATATTTTGATCGTTATAAAAACCATGAGGAATTATGTGATATTTACATTCCTTTGTTAGCTCATAATGAGTTTCTAATCATAATAAGTTATTTTAATTGCAAAATACAGGTCAATTTAAATAGATATACATAAAGATTGATACAGAATAATATATATTAAATTATCAATATATTAGCTATATAAATTTGAGAGTGTCATTGATTAGGTTCCACAAGGAATTAATATGTAGTGTTAAATGATAATTGATAACAATTCATTTCATAATATCAGCTTTAGGGCTATGATCTTTCGCAAAATAAATGTGAGGATATTTTTGACTATTTATTATATTTTTAACTACAGATGCCATTCTTCTTTTGTGAGATTAAAAACTGACATTGCTTGCTAGAAAATATATAACTTCACATATGTATTGGAAACTGCAAGATATCTCAATGTGTGAAATGCACAAATAGTCCTAAATGAATAGTCATATGTGTATATATATATATATATGTATGTATATATATATATATATACACACATATATATATATATATATATATATTCTTATAGCAGATTTTGGGATTCACCTAAGCTGAGTAAAATCAGAAATTCAAGCCATTTACAAACTTTGTTACCTTTATCCTTTGTTTTTTTTTAAAGCAGATAATTATGAGCTCATTATTACCTATGTAGAAACTTCCTTAATCTCTAGGAAAGTGGTTTTTTTGCAAGGCAAATGGGGTTAAGTGGCTTGCCCAGGGCCACACAACTAGGTAATTATTAAGTGTCTGAGACCGGATTTGAACCCAGGTACTCCAGGGCCAGGGCTTATCCACTGCGCCACCTAACCGCCCCTAGGAAAGTGTTTCAAGGATCAATTAGCATCATAAGAGCTGCAAAATTCCCAAGAAAGTTATCTTTCGGTATATAAGTCTAACTCTACCCTCTTTACCCCCTTAATCTATTACAAAAAAAAATCTATCTGGGAATTGTGATAACAGAAACCACCTTGTTTCCTCACCAATCATTTTTCTGTAACCCTGGCCAAATGAAGACAACTAGTGAAATATCACGAACATAGGGCAAAGACCAGACCAAATATTGTGAAGTCACCTTTACAGTTGCACTCCCTCCCTACCTCTCTTAGCTTCCCTCCAATTTAGGAGAAATGATCTGAGGATTTAAAGATTTGCAACATCCCCCCATCTCCAGGTCTTCTGAAAGTTCAGTTGGTTGCAAACTATTTTCTTCAATAAATCTTATTTGGGTAGCTAAGTTTTATTCATAAACTCTTTTTTTTTCATTACTAGTTTGGACACTGATTTATCATGAAAATCACTCAGATGGAAAGGAAATTATCATCAATTGTAGGCATTAAAATGGGCAAAAGAATTTGATAAACTCTCCTTTTTAAAAAAAAATGAGTTTTAGTTTTCCTTTTTGGCCCAGACAGGAAATATACGGACCTCAATACGGACCTGATTGTCAGAGGAGCTTTGACCTGCTCTGATTCACAGAAGGATTAATTTACCTTTCCTTAGAACAATCTGGTGGCCTCTCCCTCCTGCCAGTTCAACATATTGATGATTAAACAGTGCAGACAACTAACTGGTCTAACCCATTGTAGCTCAAAGATCCCCAGCTCAAGAGGTCCATCAGTTTCAGCCTCCTAACAGCAGAGATTAAATGTATGCACCATAACATTAGTCCCTTCCCTTTTACTTGAGGTTAAGAATTTTCTTTTTAAAAACCTAGGGTCTCAGAAAAAAGTCTTAAGATGTAAAGAAAAAATATGTTCATGCCTATGTTACTGAAATTACCAAACACCTGGCATTTCTTGATGTTACCACATCTATTTCTGAAAAGACATGAAATGTGGAGGTATAAATGTTTCTCCCTCACTCAGACCAATGAACCTGACTTCCATAAATATTTTTAATTTTGTATTCACAGATCCTGAACTTCAGTCTTAATATCAATTTTCTTTATTTTTTATGAATCCTAGAAAAATCAATCTTCTACAAATGAAAGACTAAATATTTTGAGTAAATGCAGTTACTGTAAAATTTTTTGTTGTGCATATTTTCCTAATTAAGATATCAGTATACTATTGAATCCATAATTATATCATAATGTAATCTTTTGTTATTATAAATTTGTCTTCTTTATGCAATACTATGTAAAATCTTCAGCCATTTCAAGGATACTGCAATCTCTTCATTTATCATTAAGCCTTGGACTTTTGATTCCCAAAATGGCCTTTGCTGCCACACTTGGCTCAAGAGGTTTCTCAAGAAGAAGAGGACAGTACTTTCTGCTAGTCAGTGATCCTGACTCAGTGATCATAAGAATTTCATAGAAATTAAATGTAGGTCTTTGTTAGGAAAAACTGGTGATCCCCTGCTCTGAAGTGCTGTCTAATTCCCATCATAACTTATAAAACCTAAAAATCAGATTTTCTCCTTGTCTTGACTGAACTGTTGACTACACTGATTACTTGAGAAACAATTTTAATGACTACACTGATTACTTGAGAAACAATTTTAAAAATTGAAAAATGTAAGAGGTCAGGAAAAAGCCATTTTCTTTGATTTACTACCATAGCTCCAGCTATTTTACTATGTTTACCAAATACCTCAACTTCTATTCATTCCAGAACTTCCTGCTTCCAGAAGAGATTTATAGCAAACTCTAAACACTGAATTTAATATGCTCAAAGCAAATACCTATAAGCATCATGCTGTTTTTTTTTCTTTTTGCTTTAGAACACTCCATACTAAAAGGTGAGTGATCTGTTTTAGGTCTGTTATTCATTTCAAGGCTTTTATAAAGATTTGTTTTCTTTGGCTTATACGTCTAAAGTACGTATTGCATTCTCTAACCCTCTGTAATAAGCACCATATTTAAAACTTTTGCCATTAGTAAATACTTGTATGTTTCTTAAAACATTCCCATGATTGCATCCATCTCCCTTCACCTACTCTTTGTTCTACTCTAATCCTTGTCTGCTGCAATATATCAAACATTCTTTCATAGGTCATTGATGCTATGAATCCTGGATCACCACAATCTCAGAAAGAATGCAAATAACAAAGGCAGTAGAAAGATGCATAAGCATAAACAGGCTAAAGAATACTAACAATGATATTTTGCATGTAAGAAGCAACATAAAAAAATATGTCAAAAGAAATGTAAAATTGGAAAAGATGATAGATGGTCAGGTCATCAGAAGAAAAAGGAACAAATGTCTAGGCAAAGTGTTGGTGTTTGTAATTCATTCTCAAAGAAGCAGCACAAGAACTGGATTTGAGGGAGGTGGTGCTGTGCTAAATCACCAGCCTCACTTTCTTCTCCAGAGCTATTTGGGTCCCGTGGCCAGATGGGAATCAGCATGACTGAAGATGGCCCTAGATGTGAGGCAATCAGGGTTAAGTGATTAGTCCAAGGTCACACAGCTAAGTGGCAAGTGACTTGAGGTTGGATTTGACCTCCTGTCCTCCTGACTCCAAGGTCAGTGCTCTATCCACTGTGCCACCTAGCTGGCCTAAGTAAAGTGTTATTTTGAGGCCAAAAGAAAGGTTTTTCAATATATCAATGCTGTGATGTTATGAAAAACCTTGAGAAAATAATAAGTTGAGAAGGCCAGGGTAAGACAGGAAAAGGCTGCAATCTGAATCAGTGTCCAAGGAATCCTCAGTTGGATGAAATCAGTTTCATACATGAATCTTAAATATTACCCTAAGGTTGAATCCAAAGTATTGTGTTGTAAATTATTGAATCCTCAAATGAACTCAAACTACATCTAAAAGATACCAAATAAGGACAGCTAGGTTGCTCAGTGGATAGAGCACCTTGGAGTCAGGAGTACCTGGGTTCAAATCCAACCTCAGACACGTAATAATTACCTAGCTGTGTGGCCTTGACCAAGCCACTTAACCCCATTGCTTTGAAAAATCTTAAAAACAAAAAAATAAAGATAAAAAATACCAAATAAATAGGTGAAAAGTTAAAAGAAAACACTGAGTAATTCTTCAGCTACCCTATGTCCAAAATAAATTTATATATCTCTATTCTAAATTGGAACTAGTCAATCAGATTAATAAATCCTATCCTTCTTTTCTCAATCATTAGACTTTAGAAGTTTAACTTGCAGGTGCTGTTATTTTTTCTCACCCTATAATATTCTTGATTCTGCCTAAGTGGCATACCTTAGTTGATTTATAGGGGTTTTTCCCCTTGGAGTTTTCATGTTCCTTAGCTAAACTTTTTAAACTTTTTGTTTTCTTAGAGCTTTAAAAAAAGCACCATCAATCAAGGATATGTTAAATCCATACTCCTAGGGTGCTTCACAGTCAAATACCAAGGGTCACAGAGAGAAAAGAAGTCTCAAAAACTACTACTACTGCTACTGCTACTGCTACTGCTGCTGCTGCAGCTACTACTACTACTACTACTACTACTACTACTACTACTACTACTACTACTACAACTATTACTACTACTGATGATGATGATGATGATGATGATGATGATGGCAATAATCATCATCATTCCCGCATTACAAAAACAGGATTCAAGATACACTTGAGAATTAAATAAACTAAAGTGGACTGTATTCTCACAGACAAAATTTTTGCCCACAATTGCCTAGTCTTAACACCAATCCATAAAAAATTTTAGGAATAATGTTTTTATTAGATTTTTGCCACACCAATTCCTCATAATCCCCAAACAACATGGAATGAAAAGCTTTAATATGTGGAGATCTAGTAAAGTATACCCAACCATGTGGGAACAAGTAGTAGGTACATATCACTATAGTCAGCATCATATATAATATTGGAGTGGTCTTGAGTATATCTTCAATAAGTCTATAAAGATGAACTTAAAACCCCAAAATATTACAAGTCATTTGATCTACCCATGTCTGCAGAACATTAAATACAAAGAAATAATATGCAGGACAGCAACCTACCCAGAACCATTTCTATCTGAATTCTATTATTTTATAAAATATCTTTATATGTATGTATATACACATATAAAAATAAGCAAGAAATTGACTGATGTCAAAGCTCTTATATTCTAAATTTTAACACATATAAATTTAACACATATAAGGGGAATAATGATCTAGAGATACAGCAAATTATCTGGTAGAGTTGCTATCAGTAAGACTAACTTGTTGATTTGGTCAAATACAAATACAATAGTAATGTTAATACTGGGCCACCAAGTTAGGGAGCACATGTATCCTTTCTATTAATGATTGGCAATTTAATTGTAATTTTTTTCCAAAAAAATGTATTTGCTGGAGTGATTTATTTGGGTTCTTCTTGGGAAATATTTGCTTTATCAAATTTGTTTTATCAAAACATCATGTATTGATATATTTTGAAAGGTAAAACTGAAGGAAACATTACCCCGAGCAAAAAAAAAATGGATTTGATTTGTACAGAGATAATAGCAATCATTTTGCCTGAAATATCTTGTCTTTGTATGAAAAGGCATAAAGTAACTAATATTGGAACAGCATCCCTTTGCAAATACCAGGAGTATGCAGGCTGCCTACATTGCTAAAGATTTTTACATTTTGGAAAAAAATGACTTTTTTGTGCTAAATCGTTAGAAAATAGATTTTTAAAACTAATTTTTACTTGTTGCTTACCTTCAGAGAGAGGAGTAACAACTGTGAATACAGAACGAAACATATTTTTCACTTTATTTTTCTTTCTTGTATATGTTTTGCAACATGGCTAATATGAAAATCTGTTTTGCATGATTTCACTTGTATAATTGATATATTGTTTACCTTCTCAATGGGTGAGGGATGGATGGGAGAAAGAAAGAGAATTTGTAACTCAAAAAATTTAATGAAAGTTAAATTATTAAATATCATTGGGAAAAGTTTAATGAAATAAAAATGCAATTGATAAAAGGATTTTCATTTAAATCACCTAGTTTAGGTATGGACATTTCTTAGAGTGTGGTGGAAATGTATTTAAAATCCCCTATGAATAAATTGCTCTTTACCTTCCCAAAAGACCATCATGATTCCCATAATGCCCATGAACATCAAATTTCAGAAGTGGGGAAAGCCAAAACATTTGTACTTAAAAAGCCATGGGTCTTCAAAAGAACCATCACATATATTGCTATTTTAAATATTCTTCTCTTCTCAAAATATGATCATGGAAATGCTTATAATTGCAATGCCACTTATGGTAAGTTATACTGATTGTGTTAATTTTAATTACTATGTAGCAAAAATATGCATAACAATTTGTGAGAGACTATATATGGAAAATTAAGTAAAGGTTAGGCTGGATAATTTCTAAGGTCTCTTCTAATGCTTAGATGTTTTAATTCTTTAACAAAAACAATTCACATTTATATAGCACTTTAAACCTTGCAAAGCATTTCTCTCATAACAGTCCTGTCAAGTAGAGAGCAGAACTACCATATCACCATTTTATTGATGAGGAAAATGAAACTATGAGACATAAAGTACTAAATGTCACACAATTAGTGCCAAAAGAAATATTCAATACCAGATTTCTCCATATTCCAGCTCCAACACTTTCTAATCTACCATAGTCTCTCCAGTCTCTAAATATGATTATTATGCTAACCACTGTATATTTGTGCTCAATCTTCACAATTTACTCCTTATATGGTCATTTACTAACATCAATGTCAGTCTTAATATGAATCACCATAACTAGTTTTTTCCTATGGCTATCAAGCATGAAGAACAATAAAAAATGTAAGATTGACTGGTTTTGCCACAATGTGGTTAAAAAATATTTTTGCCTTATAAAGTTCAAAATATATTGTCTTATGCTATTATACTTTTTTGAAGTACTTTGCCTCAACCCTGATGAGTCTTGGTATAATCTTAACATGGACTATATCTTTATAATTTTAATGAAGTAATCAAAACTAATCAATCACAAGACACACAATCAAACAATAAGATTATAAGTCGTAGCTAAATATTCTTTTCAAATAATCATTAAATATATGGAACATGGATTTTTTGGGTCACATAGGTGAAAAATTCAATTATCCAATTTCATTGATCTAGGTCCTAATCACAAAAATGCATATAATTTGCCTACTGAATTTTTTTTATTTAAATCTAGTTTGTTCACACTTATGATGAGCTAATCTATCTCTGAATCTCCTATTTCAGTTAATTTTTATAGGATAAAAAGGAAACATAAAAAAACAGAAATTCATAACCTTGTCGAGGAATTAATTCAATAGTTGAAAAATAATTTCTTGGAAAAAATCATATATCAAAATAATCTTGTAAAATGCAGCCTATTATTTCTAAATAAATTTTTGAGTAAAAAAGTATTAATCTCACTATTAAAAACTGGAACAAGTATCTAAGCAAGATCATTTTATCCAGTAAATATCAATAGTCAAAAGCTTATAGGCCTGAAATTGATTTGGCGTAATTCTGAGAAAGCAAGAAGAGGAATTAGTCGCTCTCTAACAATTCCTTCCTCTAGTCTTAAAATTATATCTTCTAATTTGTTCTAATCTAGAATTTTTCTTTTGTTAATTATCAGTTTATTGTTTAGGGTGGAAAATAAAAAGAGGACACTGACCAAAGCAAGGAGAAATTATTAAATTCAATGATAAAAATAATAACTCCAATTATGTTATAAAAGATGATCATTTGTTGTCTCAAGGTAGGAACCTATGTTTGAAATCAAGTGTACATGTATAAAAATGTCCATTTTTCAGTCCTAGATACAAAATTCAAGTAATGTAAAATTGTAACTTACAGAAGTTCAAACACTTTAATTTTTCTTATTGTTAATGTTGATTAATGAGAGTAGAAGCCTTTGAGTCAAACAAATGATTAGAATGAAATGATAAGAAGGTATTGATACTAATACTGGAGTTGCTTATTGTCATTTCTGATTTGACATAAACCTTACACCCACCTTAATAATATATAGCTTTTTTTCTATAATCAGTTATTTCAATCACAATATACTTACCCAATTGCTTTGAGTTGCAAGTTCTACTTATCTATAAGATAAAACATTTGGGAGAATAAACTTATAGAACTTGGAAAGTTATAGGTAAAAAAATGTGGTCAGGAACTTCAACTTCATAAGGCTTAACAAAAGTCTGGTGTTTTCACAGGTACCCTACCCCACCCCCAATTCTTTTGGCCCCTAACCACCATACTAAGCAAAGTTCCTTTTTGGTGGAATTTGCAGTAACATGAGCTTAATCACAGATGACTTTTCTCTCTGTTCAGTTATAATATTGTGCACTATAAAGTCCAACTCCAAAATAATAAAAAAGATATTGCATAAAATAATTTACAGATTTAGCACTACATCAAATGAAGCACAATATGAGATTTTATAAAGCTAGTCAAAATAATAGCAAAATTAATATAGAGGAATAAAAGGAAACAAAAAGGAGATATGAGGAGGGACTATTTTTTCCTGACCTTATAAGTATCCCCCAAACCAATAATTATCAAATTTATATGGTACTAGTTTAAAAACTTGGAAGAAAAATCAGAAAATAGGTGATCTTAATTATCTAGTATTTTATAAATCTAAGACTTGTCTAATGACAAGTATAATTTCTCTATTTGACATGGAGTGCTGGAAAAACAAGGAAAAATTTGACAAATTAAGCTAGACTAAAATCATATATATATATATATATATTAAAATAATTTCAAAATAGATTCATGATATAAATATGAATAAAAATCATATAAAAATCTATTAGAGAAGGGGCAGCTAGGTGGCACAGTACACAGAGCACCAGTTCTGAAATCAGGAGGTCTTGAGTTCAAAACTTAATAATTACCTCGCTGTATGACCTTGGGCAAGTCACTTAACCCTATTGCCTTGCCAAAAAAAAAGAAAAGGAAAAAGAAATGGAAAAAATAATATTAGTAAATGAGGTTTAGGATGGAAAATGTTTTACTTGAATATGATGATATATAACTATGCCATAAAAGAATATGGAGCAACATAAGGCAAATGAACTGATACCAAATTAAGGAAGCAGAACCAGGAAAACAATATACACAATGACTACAACAACACAAATGAAAAGAGCACAAAACCCTTCAAAATTTAAAATCACGAAATTTAAATGATCAGCCTTCAACCCAAAGAAGAGATATAGGAATGCATCTCCCTTTGTTGTGAGGAAAGATGAGGAATTGTACAAATGTGGAACAGTGCAAAGATTTGATTTATGTATTGGTCCATTTTGCTTATGTCGCAATGTTTGGCTCTTTTTGCTTTATTCTTCTCTCTCTCTCTCTCTCTCTCTCTCTCTCTCTCTCTCTCTCTCTCTCTCTCTCTCTCTCTCTCTCTCCCCCTCCCTCTTTTCTTCTCTCTCTTTCTCTCTCCCCCAATCAATCATATTATATTTAATGATTGTAATAAATGAAGCAACATCAGTCCAAAGAAGTGATTATAGTTGATAATGTAAACTTGACCCTGATTAATGAACTTTCTGGAGACAAAGAAATGCAGATTGGCCTACTTGGTGAATATCAATGCTAGGAAAATTTGACAACTTTCAGCAGTAATTCAAATTAGTTGTATTGCCTTGGGCAAGTCACTTAACCTCTCAAAATTCTAATGGTCTCTCTGAGACTATAAGTTACAAAGAAAGTATTGGAACTGCATTAATTGAAGGAGGTAAACAAACCCAGTTCATTTCTTCTCTTTTTTTAATCCTTTCTTAAAAGGAATAGTCCTCTGAATTTGGGAGAAGGGAGAGATGAACATAATGGGTAAGTAAAAGAAGACAAGCAAAATTTTATAAAACCAATCTGACAATATAACAAAGGAAACAATATCCTAATTAATACCTTGTGCTTCAGACAACCACTTTCATTCTTTAGTGTGTATCAACTAAAATTACATTAACTACAAGGAACATGTACACATTATTATATATTCTTGCAACAGTTACCAGACCTATAATATTATGCAATCGTTTTGTGTCTGCCATCTGGAAAATGACAAGAAAGTTTTTATCCAGATATAGAATCATAATCATGTCATTCTGAAATAAGCTGCAAGTAATTACAAGAATGTAGCTTCTAGTATGCTATAGATACAAAAAATAATGGATAAAACTTTCATTTTCATAGAAATAGTCCTAACAACTTAGAAAAGTCTAGATCTATTTTCTTTAATGACTCAAAGTATTTGTAATTTGTTCATTAAAGAACCTCAAGCAAATAAAACACATTGCTATTAAGGAATTAAACTCCAAATATACAAAAATCTATTTTTATTAAGAACATTTTATTTTTTTTCTGTCATGTCTTTGCACTTATATTTATCTATGCTAAGAATGTGTTCATTTCTTTTTATATGTTAAATTCCTTTCTTTCTTTCTGTGAGCCCAAATTCAGATCTGCCCTCTCCCACAAGCACTGATCTCCCAATTATTACCTTTTTCCTTTCCACTACTCATAATTCTCTGTTTTGTATTATTCCAATGAATTTATTAAACAATCTTTTAGAGTATAATTTTGTTAGATATTACACATAATGCAAGTCACAATTCCTGAGACCTTGGGGGGGTGGGGGGAGATCAAGGAAGGTTCATGTAACATTTGATTGAAACAGATAAAAATCTAATGGGTGAAGAGTTCAAATGAACACATTACAGATATAGATAACAACATTGAGAAAAAAATAAAGGCAATCAAATCTGGTCTCAGACACTTAATTACCTAGCTGTGTGGCCTTGGGCAAGCCACTTAACCCCATAGCCTTACAAAAACCTAAAAAAATCCATAAAGGCAAGAAAGTGAAAATAAATATAAATATTCCATTTTTAAAATGGGCTGAAATTGTTTTTGTGAATTAATTTTAAAATCTGTGAATCAAAAAGAATATGCAAACTTCAAAATAGTAGAGATCATATCTCTAAGCCATTTTCAAGGCTCATAATAAATGCCTATTCAATTTTAAACTCTACATATGCTTACTTTTCACAAGTCAAAGACCATTTTACATATTAACAAAGTTACATTTAAAATGTTTTTTTCTTTTTAAAGATTGCCTATATCTTATTAATCGTATTTATGTAAAAATGAAAAGTATGTTTTCCAATTTTTTAAATTAGAAATAAAAATTAAAACTTCAAATTGAACGGACAACATGTAGTTTTATGGAAATACTGTCAACACAATTTTCTTTCAGGTAATTTTCTAATTTATCAAAGAAAAGTATTATAGAATACTATTCATGCCTCTAGGTCAAATAAAAATGTTTAGATAAATTCGTTAAGATGGTTCCTAATCTATTTCCACACTAATTAATTTTCCTTGCATTATTGATTTGGTACCTGAAAAATATTCCTAATGGAATAGCATTTCCAGATAAGGTTGAGAGATTTATCTGATATTTACAGCTATTACCTTTCAATGTTTACATGAATGGGAATACAGAATGTATTACATTTGAAATGACATATTTACATTTGTAGACATAGTTTTTACAGGAAATATATGTTTCGGAGTATTGTAATATGATACACAAACATATACAGATAGATCTGGAAAAGTGCCTTCTTTGGTGTATAGTCAAATAACTTTTAAAAGGTAAACACACACACACACACACACACACTTGCAACACTTCTCTTGTGGCTAGGTGGTACAGTGGATAGAGCACTGGCCCTGGAGTCAGGAGTACCTGAGTTCAAATCTGACCTAAAACACTTAATAATTACCTAGCTGTGTGGCCTTGGACAAGCCACTTAACCCCATTTGCCTTGCAAAAAAAACTAAAAAAAAAGAAATAGAAGAATAAAAACCTAAAATAATCCTATCAAATAATTTCTGAGATTATAAAATTCTGCATTAAAAATAGTAATGATAGTACATTATGGCAAATTATTCACAAAAAAATAAGATGATTGGACTATTAATTTCTATCATTATTCACTAGCATAGGCAGGTTTTGAAGTTCAAATAATTAATAAAATCTTTCCCAGCAATTTATTCTGATTACTATTAATCATGGTCAAGTTTACATTGTCAAGTATAATCACTTCTTTGCATTGAAGTTGCTTCATCATGACAATCAATACTTTCTGTTCATAAAATACAATATGCTTGAGTTTCTATATTTCTTTATTTCACATAGACTACAGCAAGAATTTAGTTGACTATTCTAAAATAAAGTTTGTTTCTTTTATAAAAAGGTTGTAGTCAAAGCACAGGCTATTAATTGGCAATGTGTCTTTCAGAATATAATTGTCTTTCACAAGGCAACAATCAGAATTCTAATTAATGAATATAATAAATTGTACAAATTTAATAGCATTGTATAAAATGTAACGTAGTGCCTCCTATGAGAGGAGCACTGACTTTGCAGTTAATGAACCTAAATTTGAATCCCATGTTTTTGTATCTTAAATGATTTTGGGACATCAATTTCTTCATCTCTCTAAAATGAAAGGGTTGGGCTAGATGATGTCTAAATTTCTCACTAGGTGTAAATCCAATGACATTTAAAGATTGCAACATAAAATCCCTTTTACAATTTCTAGGGAAAAAGTCTTTGAATAACCCCAAATGTATATTATATATTTGTTACTATATATTAAATCATTTAAAAAATAACTAGGAAAAAAATTTAAACTATCTTATGTGGTGTATAAATTAGAAGAGAAGAATATAAAAATTAGAAAACCAAACTCTACAATATGTTGCTTATACTAAATATTTCTGAATCAAAGATTCACAATGAATTAAAATCAAAGACAAGAATACTGTTATTATAACTTAGGTGAACCCAAAAACATGTGTCTAGAAATCTCAGACAAAACAAATATTGAGTAAAAGGAGATAAACAGGGAAACAGGCTATGTTTCAACAAAATAGTTTCAATCCTCAATATAATATGCACTGATTGGTATAGAATTTAATAGCTGAAGGAAAAATTAATCAGAGACATGAAACTGTAATTGGAGCTCTCAATGTGTGTTATTGTGCATTAGACAAATTTGAAAAAAGAAGTAACTTCACCAAAATAAAGTTAAAGAGCTGAACAGAAGTTCAGAAATCTTTGATATGATCAATCTCTGGCATTTGCTTAAAAAAAGTAATCAAAAGAGTATACATTTTTCTAAGTTATATATGACACCTTTGCAAAAACTGGACATCTGCTAGAGCATAAAAATCCTCATAAACATTGCATATAAACAGAAATATTATACATTGCCTTTATGACCCAACAAATCATGATAATAAAACTCTATAATCATCAAAGGGTCTTGGGGAAAAAATCCATTCAGACAGTATAATTCATGGATCAAAAGTAAATAAAAGAAATAATTTCACTAAGGAAAATGATAGCAAAAGACAACATACCAAAATTATAAGCATGTAGTCAAAGTATTAGAGAAATCAGGTGGAACAGTGGATAGAGTTCCTGGCCTCAGACAATTACTAGTTATGTGACCCTGGGGCAAGTCACTTAGATCTATCTGCCTCAGTTTACATATTTGGAAAATGAACTGGGGAAGTGAATGGCAAACCGCCTCAGTACCTTTGCCAAAAAACCTCAAATGAGATCAAGAAGAGGTGGACTTCTCTGAAAGGATTGAACAAACAACAAAGTCAAAGTAATTCTTTGGGAAATATTTATATCTTTAAATATTTCTCCTCAAATTTGATTTACTATTTTTTCTGATAAATAAGCACTTATTTCCATTTCTATCCACTTCTCTCTTCAATTGAAGAATTTTTAAAAACTCTCATGATAAACATGTTGGATTTTCTATTTCATTTTTAATAGAAGTTAGTAATGTACTTTCTCCCATGGAACTGTGACTTATTGCATTCATAAGAATTCTACCATATTTTAAAGTTATTTTTCTTTTCAGTGTTTTTTGGCACTGTATAAATTGTTCTAGTTCTGTTCATTTACTCTGTATCATTGCTTCTCCAGTGCTTTACAAGTTTCCTCTAATACTATCCATTTTGTTATTTCTTATTGCATGTTAAGGTTGAATTACATTTTTATATCCTACATTTTAAAATCATTCTCCAAAAGATGAACAGCCCTTATTTTACATAGATTTTTTGTTATGTTATAAATATGTTTGTTATTATGTTATAAATCTATTAGTCCCTTTACTTTTTCTTCAGTTTCTTTAGGGTATAGGAAAGATAGTTGTACTGCTGGGTTAAAAGGTATGATACAGTGCTTGGTAAGGTTCAGGGCATATTTCCAAGTTGCTTTCCACAATGACTAAACCACTTCATAGTTCCACCAATGATGAATTAATGTGCCCATTTTCCCATAGCCCTTTCAACATTTGTCATTTTCTTCCTTTATCTTCTTTCAAGATATGATGGACATAAGGTGGAACTCCAGAGTTGTTTTAATTTGCCTTTCTCTATTAGTCATTTGGAGCATTTTTCATATGGGTTTTGATTGAATTTCTACTCTTGAAAACTTCCTGCTCATATCAATTAATCATTTATTTAAGAAAGCTTGCATTCTTATAAATTTAAATCAATTCCTTTATCTGGGAAATTTATGGCAAAGGTTTTCCCCTAAGTTATAAATTTCCCTTTTAATCTTAGTTTCATAGATTTTATTTGTGGAAAAAATCTTTTAATTTTATAATCAAAATTGATCACTTTATCTTTAATGATCCTTTCTGTTCTTATTTAGTTATGAACTCTTCCCACTTCCATAGATTTGAAATATAATTTCTTCTTTGTTCCTCTAATTTGTTTATAATGACACCTTGTATGCCTAAAGTTCAATATTTATCTATTAGGTGTTCATCTTGGGAATCATTGTGAGATGTTGGTCTTTACCTAATTTCCATTAGACTGCTCTCTAAGTTTTCTCAGCATATTTTTTCCCAAATAGTAGTCTTTACCTTATTAACCAGAGTCTTTGTATTTATTGAACTCCATGTAATTACATGCATACATATACCTAATCCATTTCTCCAAGCAGCAAAAGTGGCACAGTAGATAGAGCACAAGGGCTTGGAACTAGGAAGAATCATCTTCCTGAGTTCAAATCCAGCCTTAGACACTTACTAGATGTGTCACCCTGGGCAAATCACTTAACCCTATTTGTCTCAGGTCCTCATCTGTACAATGAGTTGGAGAAGGAAGGGCAAAAGGCCATCTACGATAGAAGGAAATGGCAAGCCATTCTGGTAAAAAGTCAATAAAAGTATGTGAAAATCAGTACTGGGGGTTTATTTTAAAATTGACAGAATGATGACTTCCAATTTAAGGCAAATCACTCAGGATATTACAGTAATCTCCAACCACTGATGCTGAAGAAGCCAAAGTAGATCAGTTCAGTGAAGACCTACAATATCTTCTAAGAATAACACCAAAGGGCGGCTAGGTGGCATAGTGGATAAAGCACCAGCCTTGGAGTCAGGAGTACCTGGGTTCAAATCCGGTCTCAGACACTTAATAATTACCTAGCTGTGTGGCCTTGGGCAAGCCACTTAGCCCCATTTGCCTTGCAAAAACCTAAAAAAAAAACCCCAAAAGAATAACACCAAAAATAGATAACACATTCATCATAAGGGATTGAAATGCTACAAAAAGTAAATCAAATGATAGTTGAATAACAAATTTGGCCTTGAGAGATTTGTCAAAATAACTTCTGGTCATTTTTCAGCAGTCTAAAGATCACTTTAAACCTGGTAATCATCAGATCGGCAATATAAAAATTTGATTGATAATATGGTTTGTAACCAAAGATAGTGAATTTCTATAATTATAATCAGTTAAAATAAGACCTGGAGCTGACTGTGACTCAGATCATAAGCATCTTATTGCCTCAAAAAAATTGTAATTTTTAAAATTTTTACACTTAAATATAAAATGAGGAAAGTGCTGCATCCAATAGACCTATAAACTGGAAAACACAATAGTGGCCACTGGATTGGAAAAGACCAATTTATGTCCCAATCTTAAAGGAGGTCAAGGCCAAAGAATGTTCAAGTTCTCAAATAACTGTACTCATTTCACATGCCAGCAAGGTTATGCTTAAGATTCTGCAAGCTAGGCTTCAAAATAAGAAAACCAAGAATTATCAGAAGAGTAGGCTGGTTTTTTAAGAGGCAGGAGAGCTAGAAACCAAATTAAAAATATTTGCTGAATTATGGAGAAAGCAAAGGAGTTGCAGCAAAATGCTTCATTGACTACACTAGTCTTTGACTCCGTGAATCCCATCACTGAAACTGAAACATCAAATATTAAAGTTGAAGCTTAGCTACTTTGACCACATAATGATTCATTGGATTCAATGCAGTTCAAGGGAAATGAAAAGGGGATTGGCAGAAGATAAGATGGATAGATAATACTATGGATACAATACAATACAAGTAATACCATATTTGTTACCAGTTTCAAAATATTTTGATAATTACTGTTTTATAGATCTTATATTTCTTGGTCCAAATGCTTTCACTAAAAGACAAAGAACATCAACACATAAAGAAAATCCCCACCGAATACCAAATTGCTATTATTTTAGTTGTTTTTACCTAACTCTTCATGATCCTATTTGGTATTCTCTTGGCAAAGATACTACTCCAAGTCCAGTAGTCTATACACTCAGTCATCTAGATGTCCCTAACACTAAAATAGAATTTCCAAAAAATCAAAGGAGAGACTAACAAAATTGAAAGCAAAAAAAAAATGACATAAGGAACTAAGGATCTCTTTTAGACTAATATAGTAAATAAATGTTTAGCAACACTGAATAAGAAAAAAGAGAGGAAAGTCAGATTGCCAGTATCAAAACTGAAAAAGAAGTCACTACAAATGAAGAAATAAGAGAAATTGGAAGACACTATTTCCCCAATAATATGACAAAAAAGCCAATAAAATAGATAACTTAGTACTTTTACAGATATATAAAATACACAGTAACAGAAGAAGAAATTATTTAATTATATTTTTAAATTCTGACCCTTATAGTTAGACAGGAAAAGTAATTCCCAGAATAAACCTAGTTAAAGAAGAAAAAAACTGTTTTTTTCATAGTTGGTAATGATAGTTAACTAGAAACTCAAATAAAATTAATTGAAACAATTATAACCTGCAAAGTAGCAGAATATAAGATAAACTACATGATAATAATCATTGTATATATATATATATATATATATATATATATACAATATATATATATATATATATATATATATCCTATATATATATATCCTATAAAACTAAGGAGAATGAGAGAGGAAAATAATTTCATTGTAAACATGGGTTATATAAAATATTGCAGAATAAATATACCAACACTTATATAGGAATTAAATGAAGAAACTACAAAAGCTCATAAAAATAAATGAATCTTAATAATTGAGAGATTAATTACCCATGGTTGAACTATGCCAATATAATAGAAATGATTAAACATCCTAAACTAACTTGTTTAATGCCATAATAAGAAAACTACCAATGGATTACTTTAGAAATCTAGAAAATAACAGAATTTATCTGTGGAAAGAAAAGGTCAAGAATTTCTATGGAAATAAAATATGGAAGCAAAGGAATTTGTTTAGCAGTACCATATTTCAAACAATGCTGCAAAGAAGTGATCATCAAATATTTAGAAGTGGCTTTAAAAAACTACAAAAAATATTCAGTGGAATACATTAGACATACAACTGAAGCAAAGGGACATAGTGGGTTAGCATTTACTAAAACTAATGATCCCAACTACTGGTGCAAAGTCTTACATCTCACAAAGCAGATAGCTAGATAGTGCAGTGTATAGAGCAGCAGTCTTGGAGTCAGAAAGACCTGAGTTCAAATTCAGCCTCAGAAACATAATAGACCCTGGGCTAATCACTTAGCTATTTTTGCTTCAATTTTCTCACTGTAATAATAACAACAATCTAACAAAAAAACTGCTACTAAAGTTGAATAACAATCTGACACAAATAACTAGGTTTATTTTTTTTAATTAACTGGGTTTATACCAGCATTCTATACTACAACAATCTCCAAATGGGTACATGACCTAAATCTAAAATGTCTTATCATGAACAAATTAGAACAATAAAAGACTTATCATTTGTGATATAAACACAGAAGATTAAATGGAAATAGGAATTATATAAAATTGACAAGTTTTGGGCAAGCAAAGTCAAAGTAGATAAAATTCGAAATGAAACCAGTATCTGGGGAAAAATTCTGCAGAGTGACTTTCTCTAATAAAGTTCTGGTTTTCAAATTAAAAGAATCAGGGTAATTCCTCATTAGATAGGTTGCTAAAGGAAAGAAATTTAAGCTACTAATATATACATATATTAATGTATACATACATAGTAATGTATACATATATATGTAATGTTCTTCAGATAATTAATAATTAGAGAAATGCAAATCAAAATAATTCTCAATTTCCACTTGTGACATTGGTATAAATGAGAAGGGAAAATGACAATTGTTGAAGGTGATATGGAAAAACAGAAAAACTAATTCTCACTGGTAGACCCATGAATTGGTCATGGCATTCTGGAAAAAGTAATTAAATTGACCAAATATATAACATAACTAAAGCATATTACAATACATTATATAATATAATATATATTTTATCTGAGTTACAATACACGTGAACAGCTATTTCTAACTATATAAGTTACATGTGTTCTGATAAATCTGTAGAACTTTATAACCAATAACATATTATTATTAACAGTGATTATTAGCAATGCAAAACTAATTTAAGGGACAGCTAGATGGCGCAGTGGATAGAGCACTGGCCTTGGAGTCAGGAGTACCTGGGTTCAAATCCAGCTCAGACACTTAATAATAATTACCTAGTTGTGTGGCCTTGGGCAAGCCACTTAACCCCATTTGCCTTGCAAAACCTAAAACAAAAAACAAAAAAAAAACCCCTAATTTAACGAAATTATCTACTTTAAGACTCTCTCCAGTGACTAAAAGAAAAAATTTTTGTTTTGAAAGCCATTATAACTGAAACCAGGTTTCAAATTGCTACTTTTTGATTACTGAGAAAAAGGTTAAAAATGGTACTCAATGGGGTGGGCTAGGTGGTGCAGTGGATAAAGCACTGGTCCTGGAGTCAGGCATACCTGGGTTCAAATCCGGTCTCAGACATGTAATAATTACCTAGCTGAGTGGCCTTGGGCAAGCCACTTAACCCCATTTGCCTTGCAAAAACCTAAAAAAAAATCGTACTTAATGAAATTGGAGTTTTCTGCCATGTCCCACTGGAAAGACCTAGAAATTTTTCTTAAATATGTACCCCCCAATTTTTCAACATAACAGAAAACTTCAAAAGTGAACAGGAAAAATACAGCAATAATCTGTCTATAAGTTTTTGCATAAAGTTATAGTTCAGTGTTACAAAGAGTTTTCAAAAACAGTCAATCATTTTTATGAAACATTTACTTTTATTTACACTAAAAAAAAGGAGGAAAGAGATACAACAAATTAAACAGAGAAAGGACCACTCTTGGGAGTCACAAAAGATGAGGGCGAAGTCACTTAATCATTTAATTCCTAAAGAAACATTTTTAAGAAGATAAGCTTTAATAATCCCCTTTGAAATTGTATAAAACTGCCCACATTTTACACATGCCAAGTCACCAAACAATACTTCTCAGGGAAAAAAGATAAGGTCACATAGATAAGGTGTCATAAATATTAACATTCTATTGACCAGTATAAAGTATTAAAAAAAAAAAGCCTTGCAGAGTTCATGAATTCTGTGCTTCTTTGTTTTCTCTATGCCATGCTATACCTATAATTCTTCCAGAATCAGATACTACAGGGAAAAGTTTTCTCTGAATCAAGAAATCCATTATTATTTTGAACCAAGAACTACAATACTGAAACTTGTTGGTTATGACTGGCCTTTATCAGTAAATGTGAGGCAAACAACATTTCTTTATTTAATACACTATGACAAGATACTGATGTTCTAGCTGAATGTCCCAGGAAGTCATTGAAATGACTAAAGATGTCCATAAGATGGAAATGCTCCTATTTCTCTCTCCCACACAAAGTAGCAACAGCAAAGAGATCCTTGAGAATCTAGTTTTAGAAACAGCCTGTTCCTGGTTATCAACAGACCTATGCTACCCCATCAATCATTCTGAGAATCTATGGAATACAAGACTCTGAGGAAGGATCCTAACTTGATTGATGAAAATGTTAAAAAACCAGTGAGAAGAGGGATGACCTCACCTTATATAAAGTTTGCACATAATAACAATAGCTCATGATTATGTAGTTCTATAACATTTTTACTGAAGTGCTTTCTTTTTAGTAATTCTGTGAGATTGCAGATGAGGAAAATGAGACTCAGAGAAGTTAAGTGGTTTTGAGAAATATCATGGTATATTGGCTATAGAAGGTATCTAAAAGTCAAAACCTGGCTTCAAGTCTCATTCTGACACACACATACTCTTGTGACCCTGGGAGAAATCTTTTAGCCTCTTGGTGCCTTGATATATTTTTAGTCTTAATATAATATAGTCTTAATATAAATATCAAAGTTGTTGCCAAAATGCATTGGTAGAAATAATATCTTCACTGGTACTCCCCAAATGAGAGAGACCCATCTCATACAGCTAATGGGTATTAGAGATAAATGTGTTTTGGCTGACAGTTCTGTACCAAAGAATGACCAGTAGCTGCAAGAAGAATTAGGCATAAGGAAACAATTTTGTAAATAGGGCATAGTCACTAAAGGATGAAATAGTGAGAAAGTTGAATTCAGACTAGGGATTTTATTGTGGAAATGGAGCAAAAATAGTTATAGCAATATGATAAAGAAATTAGACTTTGGGCAAAGATCAAAAAATGACCAATGAGGAATAGAAGATGGTTTTAATGTTCTTACTTATTTTTTAATTCATTGGTAAGGTGATAGTAAAGCATCTACTATTCACTAAGAAGATTTGGCAGATATAATATTGTAAAAGAAGCTTCATAATTTTTTTCTAAATAATTCCATTTGATTAATTCTATAACCTGCAATTTAACTTTAGAATCTTCTTGCCCCCAAAAGGTAAATAATTATATAACAAGGATATTCACACACAGCAAACACATTTTCTTTTAGTTTTGCAAGGCAATTGGGGTTAAGTGGCCAATTGGGGTTAAGTGACTTGCCCAAGGCCACACAGCTAGGTAATTATTAAGTGGCTGAGGCTGGATTTGAACTCAGGTACTCCTGACTCCAGGACTGGTGATCTATTCACTGCGCCACCTAGGCACCCCTGAGCAAATACATTTTTAAAAAACTATCCACTACAAAGACAGAACCATTCAGAAACTTCCCTTTTTAAAAATATTTTATTTTTTTTTCCAATTATATACAATAGTTTCTACCTATCATTTTTGTAGCGTTTTGAATTTTACAAATTTTCCCCACCTTCTCTTCCTTCCCCCCCTCCCCACAGGCAGTCTAATAATCTTTACACTTTACACATGCTATGTACTAGTCAAATTTGAATGTGTTGAGAGAAAAACACGTATCCTTGAGGAAAAATAAAATATTACAGATCACAAAATTATATAGTACATAAGACCACTTTTTTTTTAATTGAAGGTAATAATCTTTCTTCTTTGTTTAAACTCCACAGTTCTTTCTTTGGATAAAGATGGTATTCTCCGTCACAGACACCCTAAAATTGTCCCTGACTATTGCACTGATGGAATGAGCAAATCCATTAAGGTTGAACATCACCCCCATGTTGCTGTTAGAGTATACAAATTCTTCTGGGTCTGTTCATCTCTCTCAGCATCAATTCATGCAAGTTCCCTTCCCTCCTGATTTTTAATAGAAGAATAGTGTTCCATAATATATGTATACAACAATTTGTTCAGCCATTCCCCAATTGATGACTATCCCCTTGATTTCCAATTCTTTTCCATTACAAACAGAGCTTCTGTGAATATTTTTGTACGTGTTATTTTTACCACTTTTCATGATCTCTTCAGAGCATAAACCCAGTAGTGGCATTGATGGATCAAAGGGTATGCACATTTTTCTTGTCCTTTGGTTACAGTTCCAAATTGCTCTCCAGAAAGGTTGGATCAGTTCACAGCTCCACCAACAATGCATTAGTGTCCAGATTTCCCACATCCCTCACAACATTGATATTAGTCAGTCTGAAAGGTGTGAAGTAGTACCTCAGAGATTATTTAATTTGCATTTCTCTTATTAGTAATGATTTGGAACAATTCATTTCAGCTACTTTCCTAAAGAATTATAATTCAGATGATCTAAACTTGATTTCAGACCCTAAATATGTTTTATATACATCAAAACATTTGTATTTTGCCTATAAGTCTTAATGTTGCATAATTAAACTTATTTTCTGAAATTTTATCAGATACAGTTAAATAGATGATCAAGTATAAAAACGAAAGAAGATGACTAAAAATGTATGCTGTAATCATTGATCTTTTTTGGAACTTCTAATTTTCTTTGAGCAAAATACAATAAAGAATAAATCCACTGGGGTTTTTTTCCTGACAGTTGCTATGGTTCCCCACAATAACTCTGGTTGATATTACCTCTGATGTTAGGTCTATTATAGGAGTTATAAGCGGAACTTTATTTTTTAATATAGGAAATATGATTCACTTAAGAAAAAAACCCTAGAGTCCAGGGAATCTAATGATGCCTCACTAGTATTCCTCAGTGCAGAAATCAAGGTTCTATCAAAGTTGGACTACACTATTAAATAGGCTATAACTAGCAAACCACTTCTGGAAACTTGAAGTACTTTTCACCAAGTGCCTCTTAGTCAAAGGTAGGCAATTATTTGATGAGCTTAAGTGTCATTGCAAAGATCTTCTCCAGTTTTCTATAGCTGACTCTTTCTCAGTCAATGCTTTAGTCTTATTACAAAAATATCAAAGTTTATGTATCCAAAGTATTTTAATCTCTAAAGAAATTTATTTGTAATTCATGTTATTCATAACAATGAAAAAAAAGTTCACAAAATCCACCTGGAACTTGCTCCTATTTCACTAAAATCTCTAAACTCTGTTAAGAATACTTTTTACAGGTGCGGCTAGGTGGCACAGTGAATGGAGCACAGGCCTTTGAGTCAAGAGTACCTGGGTTCAAATCCGACCTCAGACACTTAATAATTACCTAGCCGTGTGGCCTTGGGCAAGCCACTTAACCCCATTGCCTTGAAAACTTAAAAAAAATACTATGAGACCAAAAAGTTTGATCTACACTATTAGAACTCCCTACTTTCCAGCCAACTTCTTATTTATGCACCATTTCTGCCATCAGATTCACCAGCTCTGAAATCCTAAAGCAAGCAGCTTACATCTTCTGTTGTTTCAAATTCTTCTTAAATCATATTAAAATTAGTACTCTAATTCCTACATCTAAGTGATATAGTGTGACTATTCAAACTAAAGCTATATAATACTAAAATGAAAGGATTCATGAAATTATTTTTTTCTCTAACTTGAATTAAATAAAACTAAACTAAACAACACTAAAGTGATCTATTTATAAAATTTTGGGAAGTAACAATCAACAAAAATACAGAATACTAATTTTAAAAATACAGATTTTGATTAATAAATAATGCAAGTTTCTTTGTATATAACAATAAAATAATTTATAAACAAGCTTTTGCAAAATCCTACATATAATAACTGCTGTGGTATATAGTATATGCATGTATAATATATATGTCTTATATATATACATATATATATATAATATATATATATATATAGGACCTATAATCAAAGTAAAGATAAAACTGCTCAAACAGATAAATCAGATTTATGAGGCTTTCTCTATTTTTTAATTTACTCTGTATTAAGCATTTTTAATTCATTTTAAGAAAATTAATGCGGGGGACAAAACTGAGACAAATTCACAGATAAGATCAACAATTTAAGAAATGTGTGCCTAAAATAATACAAACCTTTAAACTACAAGATTTTTATCAATCACCAAAACTTTTAATGCCTGCTATTGGTAGGCACTGTGACAGATGCTGAAGAAATAAATTTAAAAAATCCCTTTCTTCAAGGAGCTTACATTCAGTGTAAATGGGAGTGATTTACATTCCATGTAAATCAGTGTGATGGGAGAGAAAGGGAAACAGTAATATCTAGGAGTAACGTGAAATGTCTTTTGAAGGAGCTGGCACTTAAATTGAGCTTTGAAGGGAAGCAGGAATTTTAAAAGACAGGGTTTAGAAAGGAGAACATTCTAAGCATAAAGGACACCTTGAGCAAATGAACGGAGGAGAAGGAAGCAATACCATATGTGGGGAACAAAAAAGTATGCCAGTTTTGTTGGAACAAAGAATACATGATAGAAAGTAATATGTAATCAGTAAGGACCTTTAAAATGCCAGAGGGAAGTATTCTTTTGACAAATGAAGAGGTACTAAAGCTTCTTGAACCAAGGAGTAACACTATGACTAGACCTATGATAGAATCTTATCTTACTGTTTTTACTGTGTATTATTTTATGAAAATGGCAGTGTAGCATAATAGAAAGAACATTGGAATTAAGAGTTTAAATACTGGTTATGTATGAACCTGAACAAATTCTTTAACTTCACTGGGTCTCAATTTCCTTATTTGTTTCTGACATTTTTTTAACCACGCTGATTCCTCAGTACACTTACAGTGAAACTGGTCAGTTTACAATATAATGGTGATTTTTTTAATTCTACATTTCTATTTGTACAAAAAGTGAAAAGTACACAGCAAAATATTATATTACATTGGCAACAATCAATGAAAATCCTCTATTCAATGCTCTTTCTACAAGCAGAATCAACTGTTTACATATAGACTCTCAAAAAAAAATCTGTCTAACAAAATTTAGAGAAATTTAACAGCATGGATCTATCATGACACCAAAATATTTGACTGATCCAGATCTATTTCAAAAATGAAAGCGAATAAAATTCCCTAAAGTATTTTCTCTGCACTGTTCAGTAACAGAAAGCTTACCATTGGTCAGCTCAACTGAAAGATGGCATGGCCTATTATAAAGTGTGTTGGATTTGAAGCCAGAATTCCACATCCAAATCTTGTGTGGTTACTTCTATGTGTTGCTTAGAGAAATAATCACATCTCTAGACCTCATACAGTTTAGTATTAGGATTTCTTCAAAATGTTTTATCAGTAATCAGTAAGTAAGTAAATAGTTCTTGATACCTTGTATTTTAGCACAACCCATTTTATTTTTATTATTTCTCTTCATATTTATTCTGTTTATATTTATACTTATCTGCTCCAATAATGAATGAAGTTTTTTGTAAGTAAGGATTATTTGTTTCATTATATTTTTATTTCATTTCTAAGTTCAAATGTAAAAATCCTGTGGCTTTCAAAATCCTTCAAAACTGATCTACTCTTACTTTTCGAGTCTTCTAATTTTCACTCATGCAGTTTGTGATTTTGGCTGTCTTGTTGTTTCCTGCACTAGATATTCCATCTCCAAAATGTGGGTTTTCAACTAATTATCCATAATACCTAATATTCCTTCCCTTCACCTATCTCTATCTTCTGGTTTCCCTAGCTCTAAATGCTAGCTAAAAACCCCATCTTCTACAAGAAGCCTTTCCTAATTCTCTTTAAAAAAAAAAAGCCTTCCCTCTGCTAATTATCTCCAACATATCCTATGTATATATATATATATATATATACATATATATATATATATATATATGTATATATATATATATTTTGTTTGAATACAAATACCTGCATTTTGTCTCCCCCATTACAATGTGAACTCCCTGAGGGCAGGTATTATTTTTTTCATTCCTTGTGTGCAAATAATAATAGGAACCTTAAAATATTTAAAACTTCACTTAAGCTATTGTTCCTGGATATTTGATTTATCCTGAAAATCAGACAGGTCTTTGGGCTAAAGTTGGTTGCTCATGTGTATGTTATACTAAATTAGATTTTTCATAGATTAAATCAAATTCATTGCTGTATCCCAAAATGACTCAAACCACATCAAATGTGAGTAAAATTTCAAATGCTACTTAAAGTTTTTCTTCACCCGAGGCAAAAGAAAGTTTTGTTTTAATTTCTGAATGTAAGAAAAAATATTTTTACCACTTTTTCCTCTAGGTAGAATTCATAACTATTTTCTTTACAACTTTTAAATTCTTTTTCAAAATAATATGATGCATAACAAGGCCAATCTACAAGCAGTGATTTCTGTATGCTCACATTTCTTCAGACTCTAAAATGCACTAAATGGCTTTCATTCTTCCTATTAAAATTAATGTGAAGATAAATGAAGCCTAGAAAAATCAATTGGGATGGAATATAAAATGAGGATGGGTATACAAAGAATATTTGAAAAAGGATGGTGGAATACATGAAAATAGCCTTGAGATATGATACAAATTCTGTCTTAAGTTTTGTTGGATGAAAAAAACAGAATAAATACCTGAAACATAAAATGGATTCAGAATAAGACAATGCCAACCTCATATAATTTGAGAATTAAGTAAACTTTGCAATTAAGAATCAAGTTTACCTTTCTTGGGGTTATTGCCAACATCAACATTATCATAGTTACTAACAGTTACCACTCAACAAGATCTTTGAAATATGGTTCACATGCTGTTATGTACTGTTCTTTTTCTGAGGTAAACCCATTTCACATCCAATTTTGGTATGGAATTTGGTCTTTAATGAAACATCCACTAGAAGATCATCATATTCTTGAGAAAAAAAGAAATAGTAGTAATTACAGGAAAACTGATCCAGGGACAGATGTCAACATTACTAAATATTCTTCATTCACATCCAATTCCCATGTCTTATTGTGATTCAAAAGTGATTATTGATACTTGGAGGTTACTGCCAGTGGAACACAATATCTGGTAGGTTCACTCAAGCTAAATAGACTTAAAAGGTAGTCCAAATAAGAGTCAAAGTCTCTTGTCCAAAGAGCAACCTCATTCAGATTAAAGAGACTAACCACCAGATGAATTTTCCAGTACATTCAATGCAATGGTGGAGGGATTAACCCACCAATGAAATTACAGATGACTAGAAAGTAATTTAGTAATTTTCAAAAGGCAGTTTAGTGGCAAAGAAGTTTTGTTTTGTTTTGTTTTCAGTATTACTTTAGCAAGTTCTGTTAAATGGGATAATGCACAAGACGCGTAGAAACAAACTTCAGAAAATCAGAATAGAAAAGTAAGGAGAATATTGTTATTTTACATTTATATAATTTGTGATAGTTTAAGAAATCACTTCAATCTATAGTACCTCACCTCTTTTTATCCTGACAATCATCTCATGATGTAGATAGAAAACTATTTTCAGCAATCATATATTAAGTATTCAAACTCAAGTCTAATTTAGGCCAGTCAAGTGATTCAGGCTTAGGATTAAAATACAATAAGAGAATCAAATGATATGATGGAGCAGTTTTCAGTGGAAGAAATCCAAGCTATCAAAAGAAAATGAAAAATGCTCTTAATTCCTAATAAGTAAAGAAAAGAAAATTAAATCACTTTGGGTTTCACCTCAGATTGGTGGGATTGACAAAAGGAAAGGAAACTGACAATTAGTGGATCTATAGATAAATATATATGCTAAAGTGGAGCTGTGTACTAGGTCAGTTATTGTGTAAAACAATTTGTAATTATATCCTCAAAGTTGTATTTTAGCAACTATGATAGGCCAATGAATTGCCTGGTCATTCTAGCTTAAGAGTATTTTTTAAATCTATCAAACTCTTCCATCCACAGATTGCATAAGAAATTATCTGGTGAAACTGAGATAACTAATGCCTTTCATCAGTAACTTTGTCATTTATAATGCCTTAATGTCTATATAAACCCTAGTCCCAGCCTCCTTCTTGGTACTCTAGCACAAAAAAGGACAATTTCAAAGAAACCTTGAAGGACTTGAATGAACTGAGGCAGAATGACTTGAGCATAACCTTTTAAAGAAAAAGAACTCTTAACAATGCCATGACAAACCGTGATCCCAAAAGACCAACGATGAACCAGACAATCTTTGTCCTGCCAAAAATGCAGAATATAATACATATTTTTGACATTGTCAATAAAGGAATGTATTTTACTTAATTGCTATATTTCTTAAGAGTTTTCTTGGGGTGGGGCAGAGCCAAGATGGCGACAAGAGAGGATGCTCTCTTAGATGCTCTCTCTTAAAACGTGTAAGCTAAGGACTCTACATTTTCAAGAGACAAAATCCACATAGGGACCCAGTGAGGCAGTTCTCCCACCCAAGTTAACCTGGAAAAGAGCAGGAAGGCTCAGCTCCACGGGGTTGGAGGAGTGGCCCACCAGAGGGGTGGCTTGCCAGAGAGAACTGGAGGCAGCTCCAGGGCGCTGGGAGCCATGGCTCACAGCAGTGGGGGAGTTTCCTGACCTACACCAGGGAGTACCAGGCACAACTTACAGGAACAGCAGGGGGACCTCTACCAGAGCAAGCACACGAAGCCCAGCCTTCAGGGCACACAGTGAGCAGTGTGGTCATGGCAGCCCAGATCCAGGAACAGGAAGCAGAAGCCAGTAAGCAGGAGCTCTTAGGGCATGAGCACACTGAGCCTAGGGAGAGAGTGGAGAGAGACTGCCAAGCTCTGATCTCTGTCCCTGGAACAGGACTCTGGGGCTCTGAACACATTCAGATCGAAGAGCAGGGTCCTACCACCTCACGCCTGTGGCAGAAGGATGCTCTTGTGGTCACTCAAAGACCAGGAGGGAAGACAGAGCATCACACACTCAAAAGGTCAGGAAGCACCCCAAAACCAGCCACAGGCTGAGGAAATGAGTAAGCAGAGGAAAAAAGAGGGATACCATTGGGAAATACTTTGCCTGTGATCCCAAGAAGGATCAAAACACTCAATCTGAAGATGAGGAAGCACAAACTCCTGCATTTAAAGACTCCAAGAAAAACAGAAACTGGGCTCAGGCTATGACACAGCTCAAAAAAGACTAAAAATCAAGTGAGGGAGATAGAGGAAAAATTGGGAAAAGAAATGAGAGAGAAGCAGGAAAAACATGAAGATGAAGTCAGCAGCTTAGTCAAGGAGATCCAAAAAAATGCTGAAGAAAATAGCATTTTAAAAGCCACCATAGGTCAAATGGATAAAACAGTTCAAAAAGTTATTGAGGAGAAAAATAATTTAAAAAACAGAATTGAAGGGGCGTCTAGGTGGCATAGTGGATAAAGCACTGGCCCTGGAGTCAGGAGTACCTGGGTATCCGTCTCAGGCGCTTAATAATTACCTAGCTAAATGGCCTTGGGCAAGCCACTTAACCCCATTTGCCTTTCAAAAGCCTAAAAAAAACAGAATTGGCCAGATAGGAAAAGAGATAAGAAAGCTCTCTGAGGAAAGCAAATCCTTCAGACAAAGAAAAGAACTCAGGGAGATTGCTGATTTTACAAGAAATAAAGGACTCAATACTTCAAAACCAAAAGAATGAAAAATTAGAAGAAAATGTGAAACATCTTATTGAAAATAAAAAACACCCCCAAAACAGGCTTAGGCTGGGAAAATGAGCAAACTGAGAAACAAGAGGAACACCATTGAGAAATATTTTGCCTGTGAGCCCAAGAAGGATCAAAACACTCAGTCTGAAGATGAAGAAGCACAAGCTCCTGCATCTAAAGACTCCAAGAAAAACAGAAATTGGGCTCAGGCAATGACAGAGCTCAAAAAAGACTTTGAAAATCAAGTGAGGGAGATAGAAGAAAAATTGGGAAAAGAAATGAGAGAGATGCAGGAAAAACATGAAAAGGAAGTTAACAGCTTAGTTAAGGAGATCCAAAAAATGCTGAAGAAAATAACATGCTAAAAACCAGCATAAGTCAAATGGATAAAACAGTTCAAAAAGTCATTGAGAAGAATGCTTTAAAAAAGCAGAATTGGCCAGATAGAAAAAGAAATAAGAAAGATGTCTGAGGAAAATAAATCCTTCAGACAAAGAATAGAACTGAGGGAGATTGCTGATTTTACAAGAAACCAGTACTCAATACTTCAAAACCAAAAGAGTGAAAAATTAGAAGAAAATGTGAAACATCTCATTGAAAAAATACTGATATGGAAAACAGATTTAGGAAAGATAATTTAAAAATTATTGGAATACCTGAAAGTCATGATTAGGAAAAGAGCCTTGACATCATTTTCAAAGAATTACTACAGGAAAATTGCTCTGATATCTTAGAAGCAGAGGGCAAAATAGAAATGGAGAGAATCCACTGATCGCCCCAAGAAAGAGATCCAAAAAAACAACCCCCAGAAATATTACAACCAAGTTCCAGAACTCCCAAGTCAAACAGAAAATATTACAAGCATGCAGAAGGACACAATTCAAATATCGTGGAGCTGCAGTCAGGATCACATAGGACTTAGCAGCAGCTACATTAAAAGCTCATAGGGCTTGGAATATAGTATTCTGGAAGGCAAAAGAGCTTGGAATGCAACCAAGAATCAACTACCCAGCAAAAATGAACATTCTCTTCTAGGGGAAAAAGATGGACTTTCAATAAACCAGGGGAATTTCAAATGTTCCTGTTGGAATGGCCAGAGCTGAACAGAAGGTTTGACCTTCAAATACAGGACTCAGGGGAAGCATAGAGAGTGGAGGAGAAGGGGAAAATATGAGGGACTTAATGATGATGAACTACATGTATTCCTGTATAGAAGAATGATACCGATAATACTCATATGAACCTTCTCATTAAATAGAGCAGGTAGGAAGAGCTTTTATAGATGAAGCACAGGAGAGAGCTGATTTTGAAGATATAATGTGGTGTAAAAATGAAGTCAATAGATAAAAGGGAAATGTAATGGGACAAAGCAAAAGGAGAGGAGGAATAAACTAAGATATTTCACATAATAAAATTTTTCTTTATTACAATGAGCTATTGTAATGATATGGAACAGGGGAAGGCAAGGGGGAATGAGGGAATCTTCACTCTCATTAGAGATGGCTATGAGAGGAAACAGCATATATACCCAATGTGGTATAGACATCTCGAGTAAGAAGGAGAGAAGGGGGATGTCAGTGATGGAGGAGAGGATGGCCCATGGGAGGAGAGTGGTCAGATATAACACATTTTCTTTTTTTACTTCTTGCAAGGGGCTGGGATGGGATGGGTTGGCCTGTCTGGGCCCACAGGGCCGGGTGGATGCTGGGCCTGAGCAGTGGTATGTGGGCTCGTGGCCTTTTGGCCCCAGGGCCAGGGATCTGTCTGCTGTGCCACTCAGCTACCCTACAGCAAAGACAGAGTGAAAGGAGAGAGAAAATAAAATACATGGTAATGAAGAAATACAAATGGAGTGAGTTGCAATTAGCAATGGCAACAATGAAAAAATATAGAAGTAACTGTTGTGATGGACTTCTCATAAAGAATATGATCCACCTGCAACAGAGCTGGTGGTGTTGGAACACAGACTGAAGCACATTTTTTATTGTTATTATTATTCATTTGGGGGGGGGGATTTCAGGGCAAATGGGGCTGGGTGGCCCGCCTTGGGTTGCATAGTTGGGTCTGAGGTCAGATTTGGACCCAGGTGCTCCTGGCTCAAGGGCCAGTGCTCTGTCTGCCACCCAGCCACCCCTACTATTATTATTACTATTTTATTTTATTTTGGTTCTTTTTTAAAATTTTTTTCAGGGCAATGGCTTTGGGGTGGCTTGCATGGGGTCACACAGTTGCATGATTGTTGGGTGTATGGAGCCAGATTTGGTCTCAGGTGCTCCTGGCTCTAGAGCTGGTGCTCCATCCACTGCTTCACCTGGCCATACCTAAAATTATTACTATTATTTTTTTTAGTTTTAATTTTAATTTTCTCTCTCCCCTTTACTTTAACATGCATGCCGGTCTATATTTTGGGGGGCAGGGGGTACTATGTTTACTCTTAAACAAAAATATTTTATTAATGTATAAAAACATTATTTGTACAAAATAAGAATAAATAAAGAAATACATTAAAAAACTAAAAAAACAGTTTTCTTTATTGTTTTTGTTGCTATTCAAAGGGGAAGGGGCAAAAAGAAGAGTAAGGTGAAAAAACATACTTGTTTATTTTGTAAAAATGAAACTAAATGAGCAAAAAGAATCTAATGAGAGATTCATGGCCTATAGCAATAAAAATAACTTTACTAATCAAAAACTATAAAGAGCATACTATTCCAAAGATTAAAAAATATAATACTGCTCCCACATTCATATTCATCATTGAAACTAGAAACACTAGATCTTTACAGCATTTCTACAGGGCATTGGGACTTCTGCTGAAACTACTAACACCAATTCTCCACATACTGGATCTTTTGTTCCTAAGGCAATAAGAAAACCAAATCAATAATAATCCATAGGAAAAACAGTCCTCTCAAAGGAAAAACAGTCCAACCTACATAAAATCAGTATAATTCTTACCACATTTATGAAAATACAGCAATGAGACCTTAAGTGAAATCTCAAATGTTAAGTGGCTAGCAAATGAAAAATCAGTCTTTCTATTATTAAAATTTGCCTTCAGATGCTAAAGTATGCACTTAAAGCTAGAAATAAAATCATTATTACAAAGCAGTTACACATTTATTTCCAATTTGTGATCCTATCTCACATGAATTTTAGTAATAGCTAACAAAAGGGGATATTACCCTTCAAAAATTTCTAAAATTTATCATTTCTTTTCCACTCCTACTGCTTTGCCTATAGTCATTCTCTTCTTCAATACAGCCTGTTCAACATTTCAGTATTCCCCCTTTGAAGATTACTTAACAAATTAAATACAAACTATGGCCTGACTTTCAAAGACCATTGGAACTTGACTTCAAACTAAATTTTTGGTTTTATCACCCAGAATTCTGTTCACTTAGATCTGTAATTCTCTAAATACAATAATTTTGGACTATTTCCCAATCTTTTCATCTGTACCCTATAAGGATATCCTGACCTTGATTTTTCTGTATGACTGAAATCAGGCTATTACATTTACCTGAAATATCTCCAAATCCTGACCATTCTTCAAGCTGAACTTCAATGATACCTCTTCCACATAGACATAAATGATCTCTTCTTTCTCTGAACGTTCGCAACATTTTGTTTGCATTTACTCTATAAAAATCCAGATTTTATTATATTAATTTATGCATACCAATTTTCAGAATGGTTAGACTAGAACAATTCACAGATTCACCAACAATAATTAAAGTTCCAGTTGTCCCACAGTCCTTCCAATGCTCTCATTTTATTGCACATTTGGTGATCTGATATGTCTGGAGAAGAATATCAAAAAAATTGCTTTAATATGAATTCCTCTGATTATGAGTTCTTGGAATCTTTTTTAATGATTGTAGATAAGTTGGGTTTCTTGAGAACTACATGTTCATATCATTTTGTCATTTATCAATGGGATGGTTCTTATAAATTTAAATAAATTCCTTATATATCATAGAACATCTTATTTTTTTTCTTGGCAGTTTTCATCAGATGAATTCATACCAGAGTATCTGGCATGAGAACATTTTCATTTGCTTTGGTGTGTTATCAACTTTGCTCTCCACCTTTTTCCTCTGTTTTTATTCATTACTGCTTTGCAGTATAATATATTTATTATTTTCCTTGAGATTATTGACCTTTTGTTCCTCTAGATAAATGTTGTTACTATTTTTCTAGGATTATAAAAGAATCCTTCGGTATTTTAACTAAAACATCATTGATATTTACTTAATAGTAAAATAATCTAGATAATACTGCTTTTTGGTTCAACCAACCCACAGCAGTTGATACTTAAGATTTGTCTTTATTTGTATAAAGATGGTTTTAAAAAAGATTCACATGGTTCCTGAGGGAATCTTGAAAAATGTAATCACAAATATTTGTAACTTTTGTTGTTATTTTAAATGGAATTTCTCTTTCTATCTCTTACTGCTGGGGTTTGCTTTTAAAGCACAGAAATTTGTCTTCTATCCTGTGTTTTTGCTGAAGTTTATGTTCAAATTATTTTTAGACAACTCTAGGCTTCTATAAATGAACCATTATATCATCTACAAAATAGTAATAATTTTGCTTTTTCTTATCTTTATTTATCAATTTCTTGTACTTGTCTTGTTAAAAAATAGCATCAAATAGTTGTGGTAATAATTAACATCCTTGCTTTACCCCTGATCCTAATGAAAAACTTCTTGTTCATTCTCATTGCATATGATATTGGTTCTTGGTATTAGATTGCTAATAATCTAAGGAATTGTTCAGGAATTTCACATTAAGGTAAAGATCACTTTTTCTAATGTTTTCTGATGTTTTGTTATTGTTCAACCTTCATTTGATGATTTGTGTTTTAATGTTATCCTCACTAAACTTCATTCTCATCTGTTAATTTCTTCATAGCAAATATTAAGTATTTACCCTTTGCATTTTTGCCAACTATGTGGATGGTAAATTAGCGAGGGAAATACCAAATGCAGGGAAGGGAAGCTATTTCAATAATTCAGATGAGAGGTACCGAGGACATTTATTAGATGCCTGAACAAAAAAAAATAGAAAACAGAAAACTATGTAAAAGGAGATGTTGAATTTTAGAATAAGACAGAAGGAAGATTTCACAATGAATGACACAAGTTTTCTCAGCAAAGTAAGAAACAAATCTTCTACTGAAGGGTCCTTGGAAGAATGGTGCAGAGTTTAAAAGAATAGTTTTGGGGAATGAAATAAAAATTTAATAAGAGAAGAATGAGAGAACTGCCATCGAAGTAGAATCCCAGTCGATATAAAATCCTTTATAACATAAAGGAAATGAGTAGCTAGATGTATATTTGTTTGGCATGAATGTGCTTATCCAAGTTATTCATAGAATTTCTCTACTTAGTCCTCTGCAATAGATATTGAAATATAAACTGCAACTATTTCTATAATGGTTCCATTCACCAATTATCCTCATAGATACCACAAGACATAGTAACTAAGTATCCCAATAAATTATGTTTCTTATTGTCCTGGGAAGATGATTAAGATAAGATGATAACTTCCTTTACTATTTTCGTCATTAGTTTAGACTGTGAGCTATGTTTCCATTTAAGTGAAATAGCTTTATATTGCTGATTTTTCTTATAGGAAATGGTTCAGTCCATCGAGTAAATTTCTCATTTCAATGTTCATTTTTTTAAAAGAGCTGAAATTTCCAGTGATGTAGAAATTTTTTGGTTCAAAATAAAATAAACTTATTTACAAAACTTACAACTTTTAATATCTATATGTGTGTTTCTTTAATCACTTGTTTTACATCATTTGGTATTGAGTTCACAAGTTTTTAACACATAGGCCTTAATTTTCCATCATGAAACAACACATCATACTATACACTGAATATACCTTTGGTGAATAGTCCATTTTTCTAAGCTGAATTGTAATTGTAACCCATAGATTCATAAGGAGGTTTAAATAATAAAAAGTCCCAGAACAATGAACTATATTTTTTCCATTTCTTGAGTACTTTTCAAAACCTTTTGTGACATGTAACATGGTACAAGACTATCTTCATAAGGAAATTTCTTTAATTCTGTAGAAAAATCATCTGTACAATATATAAGTTTATTTATCAGAGTTCATCATTCCCTCAATGGGATTAAAATTTAGTGATCCTTTAAAAGTTAGAACTGGTAGATGCTTTACTATCTGATTAAAGATGCTTGGATCTCATGATCTCACCTGAAGTTACTTAGGCAATGCTTTTGGTATAATCTTAAATAAAAACTGAATTTCAAAAATCAGCTTTTTAAAATCCTAGTCTTTCTATTATTTGACTC
Organism: Macrotis lagotis; assembly: GCF_037893015.1. Lineage (NCBI taxonomy): Eukaryota > Metazoa > Chordata > Mammalia > Peramelemorphia > Peramelidae > Macrotis > Macrotis lagotis. Next base: position 144,009,160 of record NC_133661.1, on the reverse strand, counting down.
ATTACAAGTATGTTTTTACTTCATAGCAATGGCTTACTGATGAGTTATTTTAAAAAAACTGGTCTTATTATTCTTCCAATTTCAGATCTCTCTGACAGTCTTTGATGATTTAAAAGAATTAATTAGGTTTCTATTCAGTAATAAATATGTCAGTTCCTAGTATTATTTTCTTTTGTTTTTTACTTCATATCCCTTTGTGTTTTGGTGCAAGTGATCCTATTTCATTATGGGCTTTAATATTCCTTGAAATATTTGAATCAACCTATACAGTTTGTTCTTTTAAAAATACAACTTTTGATTATTTCCTTGGAGTAATATTTATCTTTTAAAAAAACTAAATTAAAAACACGACAAAAGATAGCAATGAAATAGTTTGAATATAGTTCAACTGATAGAGAGCTAAATAAAATTTGGGAAATTAGCTCAATCCAAGTTCAGCTGTATAAAGTCCAGCATTTTGATTCCACTTAACATCAGCAAAAGAATATATTCAAAACCACTGCTATCAAAAGGAAATCAGAATTACTGCTTATCTGAAGAATTCATATTCCAATGTCAACTATCATTAATTAATGTTTGATTTCTGTGATTTTCAGGACCATCTACAGTCTTTGCATCAGTTCACTGACAGTTAATACTTGATTTTCTGTGATTTTCAGCATCCATTTTTTCCATCCCTTCACTACCATCACGGTAAAAGCAATCCATCAGTAAGCAAACATTAAATGTCTCTTTTGTATTAAAAATTAGTAAAACTAGTTTGTGATCTCTCATCTCTTCACCATTCAGTATTTCTCCTAGCCATAACCTCTGCTCTAGGTATACTCTACTTCCCTATCTTGGACCCCATTGTGTTCATCCTCTTCACTGTTTGAAGTCAGCCCTTGTATTCTCTAATTGCTTCTCTACCCCACTCACTACAGTGGCATTTCCTAACATTCACTTCTTTGAAGCATCAGTTATCTTAACCCCACAAACTATATTTAATTCTACTGTTGGACAAAAATCTTCATCAATTAATCCTACAATTATGAAATACAATGGAGTGTATCACTAGGACACACATATATATAATCATTGCCCAATCTAATCTAATCTTTTTTTATTAGACGTTGAGCCTGGGATCTTTGCTATACTATGAGCAGCTAGATCACATAGTGGGCAGAGTGTTGGACTTGAAGTCAAGAACATGAGTTCAAATCCTGTCTCAGGGGCTTATTAGCAGTATGACCATCAACAAGTCACTTAACTTTTGATTTAGTTTCCTCATCTGAAAAATGGAAGAAGTAATTAATACCAATTACCTCCATTGTTGTGAGGATCAAATAAGATAAAATTTGTAAAGCAATTTGCAGCCATTTAAACACTATATAAATGCTAGCCATTATCAGAGAATCATACATTTTAATTATTAAAAGGAACTCTATAAAAACCTCTCATTTAATGAGAATACTTAATGTAAAGACATATGTATATATTTTGATTTTCCACGATTTTATATATTAAGAAATGTGTTGATTTATGTAGACACTGTCTAACGTTCAATATATATATATATATATATATGTATATATATATATATATATGTATATATACACATACACATATACACATGTTGCACAGAGAGAGATATGTACATATTTATAATGGGTGAATATTTTATGGTCTTCTCATAACTCATTTTATTTCTGTTTTACTGTAACAGAGAGTTCACATATGTATGCTTGATCTCACCACCCAAATTATTCTCTGACACAATAATAATCCAACCTCTTTTTCTCAACATTCCAAGTTACAGTGGTACTAGGTTTTCCAAAGACTTTATGTAAATTGTTCAACTTAAGATGCAAAAATATTTTAGGCAATTTTAACAGCTCCTCCCCAAACTATCAAAACAAGTACAAAGTCAGTGGACAAAGGATATTTATATACAAGGACAAATGGATATTTAAGACATTATAATCTAATAACAGAGAAGACAGAGTTACCAGGATAAAAGGGAACAGCATAAGAGTCTTCACTTGACTAGTCTATCAACAGAAAAATTAAAGAAGAGATTGAATCTAAATATTATTAAAGTGACAAAGGAAATTAAATAAGAAAATTAACAGCCAAAAAAAAACATCAAAGAGAAATACTTAGCACCTTTTCATTACTTCTAAAATTACCCTTAGGTAACTGCAAAAAAAAAAGCATAAGATCAGAAATTTCCAGATTTATGAATAACATCTGTGCTGTATTGAGAGTCACAGTGGGAAAAATAATTTGATTCATAATAATTTCAAAGTAATGTATGGGTTTGAGGGATATTCTAGGGAAGAAAAAATGTAATCATTTTCTGAACTGTAGAGTAGTTTTATGTAACAACACAATTGAGCTACTTTGTTTTGCCAAAACAGGTAGCTCGTACTGTAAGGTATTTTCAGGGTTATCAATACATATAAAAGTCACATAATTTTTCATTCATAATTTTTAAGAAATATGCATTTATGATATAAGAACAAAGTATTATTCACTATTAAAGTCAAAACATATTCAAAGCTCATTAGTGAGTTTTGAAATGCTTTACTTTCTAATATAGGTACAAATCAGGCTTGCAAATGTGCACTGGTACAAAATACTTAAGAATTTATAGTAAATAAATTACTCTAATTAGTTTATTTTGCTTTCTGTGTACCTCCTGTGATCATAATGCTAAAATGGTACTAGTAAAGAAGTTACTCTTTACCTTAAAAAACAATGTCTGTCAAAGTTAATACAATATTACATTTTTTTTGTTTTTTTAGGTTTTTTGCAAGGCGAATGGAGTTAAAGTGGCTTGCCCAAGGCCACACAGCTGGGTAATTATTAAGTGTCTGAGACCAGATTTGAACCCAAGTACTCCTGGCTCCAAGGCCGGTGCTTTATCCACTGCACCACCTAGCTGCCCCCAACACAATATTACTTTTCAAACAAAACAAGGGCCCTCCCTGTTTCTTTCACTATGGTCACAAGGGTCAAATCATCAAATATACTTTGTTTGAAAACTCTGATTTTTTCAGTATCAATCCAAGCTCTTCCATTTTATAATGATACTTTGATGAATTCAAATCTTATTCAAATAGTCCACATCTGCCTCGCACATACATATTTCATTGTTAATTTCTCTTGCTCAGAAAATATTACAAATGCTTTGGAAATGACAAAAGATGAAATTTACTCTTTGTTAAAGTACACATACAGATTAGTTAAAAAGGGATTGAGAAGGCAGTCAGGTAGTGCAGTAGTGGACAGCCAGGAGGCACAGTGGATAGAGCCCTGGAGTCAGGAAGACCTGAGTTCCAATCTGGTCTCAGACACTTAATAATTGCCTAGCTGTATGACCTTGGACAAGCCACTTAACCCTATTGCCATAAATAGATAGATAGATAGATAGATAGATAGATAGATAGATAGATAGATAGACTTTTTTTAAAAAAAAGGGATTGAGAGTTTGTTTCAAATTTTGGAGATTTCCATGTTTTGGACATACAACTCTACCTTGGACACTTGAAATTCCTCTGCTCCTTGTAGAGCTCCACAGAAATCAAGAGTGGAGTATACTATTAGGCTTTGTGAATTCCATGACTTTTCAAGCAATTCACTTTACCCACATATTGATTATATCAAACCACACATATATTTATACAACATAATCCAGCTGCCATTCTATAACTGCCTTTCTGCTTTGTGAATCTATTGGAATGCAGTGAAGTATCAGATACAGAGGTATTCAAGTTGAATCCACAAGATAAAAAAATAATGCAGAAGATAAAAAAAACCTCAAGAAATAGCCATGTCCACTTTAGGCCAATAGAGCATCCTCAGAGAAGGTAGCAATTGTACAGGTTGAAAATTTGGGGTCTGTATATAGTGACCATTACTTGGTATTCCTATGTTGGCAACTCAGGATGAACTCTACACCTCAACCCATAAGACTTAAGACATCTGAATACAAATTATCAATCATGATTCCAAAAGACTGATGATAAATAATGCGCTCTGCTTCCTGAAAAAGAGAAAAGGAACTAAAGTTGAAGAATAGACACATATTTTTGGACATGATCAGTATAGGTTTGCTTTGCTTGAGTATGTACACTTTTACAAGAAGTTTTTCTTTTTCTTCTTTTTCAAGTGTTAGGGAGAGAAGGAGGGAGAGTGAGAAAATAAATGAGTGTTCATTGAAAAATGTTTAATTTTTCTATCTGGGCACTAAAAGTGGGGGGGAAGAAGGGAAAACTTGGCATCACGGAGTTGCCAGAGGGAAAGAATTTTTGAGCACAAGGTAATTCTGAGGAAGTACAACTGAAATTCTAAAACAATAATAAAGTCAGTAAGGAAGTTGTAAGGAAATTATGCAGATGTAGGAAAAACCTCTCTATTAAAATAATATAAATGGATGGAAGTACAATTACATATAAGAAATACTAAAGTTGATTTTCCTTCATCTGTTCAAATCACTTGAATAGAACATACATACTAATTCAGTCATGTCGCAAACTCTAAAACTATTGCCTATGAATCTCAAGTTGGTTTCAAGAAAGACACATATGTGCTTCATTATGGAATACTATGTGTTATATATAATACAGAAAAAAGGCAAACTAAAGTCTTACGAAAATATATAATGTCAAATTAATAAATCATAAATATGCAGATTCTAAATATAAGTAAGACTATAATAAAATTGAGACTTACTACTAAGGTTCCAAATAGGTGTCCTTATGTATTCCTTCTTCAATCATGAAATGTCACCTGCAGTTTGGTTTTAGAGACAATTAACCAAGGATATACAAAATATACTTTCCACAGGGGAAAACACCATAATATAAATATAAATAAATATAAAAATAAAAGATAAGAATGAGTCATATTAATTTTTGCTCTAAAAGACATATTAAGGTTTATTTTCAGGAGATATCTGGAGATAGGCAGTCATTCCTGCAAGAATCACTAATTAAGCTATTCTTCCTCTCTCTGCAAGTTCTTCAAGTCTTTAACATGGTGAGTGCTGACTGAACTCCAGACTAGCCAGTCTTTTTTTAATTTAATATTGATTCTCATTTTGTACCAATAATGTTCTTTTTACATTAATAAAATATTCTTGTTTAAGAGTAAATGAAATACCCCTCCCCCATAAATATAGACTTGCTTGAGTGATAAAGGGGAGAGAAAAAAAATTTAAATAAAAAATAATAGTAATAATTGTAGGTATGGCCAGGTGGCGCAATGGACGAAGCACCAGCCCTGGAGCCATGAGCACCCAAGCCCACATCTGGCCCCGTACACCCAACAATCACCCAGATATGTGACATGCAAGCCACCCCAACTCCACTGCCCTGAAAAAAAAAGCAAGAAAAAAAAAGAAAAAAAGACCCAAAATAAAATAAAATAGTAATAATAGTAGGGGTGGCTGGGTGGCGGACAGAGCATTGGCCCTTGAGCCAGGGGCACCTGGGTCCAAATCCAGGCTCAGACACCCAAAGATCACCCTGCTATGCAGTCCCAGGCAGGCCACCCAGCCCCATTTGCCCTGTACCCCCCCCAAAAATAATAATAATAATAATAAAAAATGTGCTTGAGTCTTTGTTCCAACACCAACAACTGTCACGGGTGGATCACATTCTTTATGATAAGTCCATCACAAAAGTTACTTCCATATTTTTCCACCCTTGCCATTGCTGATTGCAACTCCCTCCTTTCTTATTTCTCCACTACCATGTACTATATTTTCTCTCTCCTTTCACTCTGACTCTGCTGTAGAGTAGCTGAGTGGTGCAACAGACAGATCCCTGGCTCTGGGGCCAAGAGGCCCTGAGCCTCCATACCACCCCTTAGGCCCAGCATCCACCTGGCCCTATGGTCTCAGACAGGCCTTCCAATACTAGTCCCTTGCAAGAAGTAAAAAAGGAAATGTGTTATATCTCACCACTCTCCCCCGATGGTCCATCCTCTCCTCCATCACTCACATCACCCCCCCTTTCCCCTGTCCCCTCCTCTCCTTCTTACTCCAGATGCCTATACCCCATTGAGTATACATGCTGTTTCCTCTCCTAACCACCTCTGATGAGAGCGAAGATTCCCTCATTCCCCCTTGCCTTCCCCCTCCATATCATTGCAATAGCTCATTGTAATAAAGAAAAATATTATTATATGAAATATCTTGGCCTATTCCCCCCTCCTTTTTCTTTCTCCCATTACATTTCCCTTTTTTCTATTGACTCCATTTTTACACCATATTTTATCTTCAAATTCAGCTTTCTCCTGTGCTTCAACTATAAAAGCTCCTTCTACCTGCTCTATTAACTGAGAAGGTTCATATGAGTATATCAGTGTCATTTTTCTATGCAGGAATACATGCAATTCATCATCATTAAGTCCCTCATATTTTCCCCCTCTCCTCCAATCTCCATGCTTCACCCAAATCCTGTATTTGAAGATCAAACGTTCTGTTCAGCTCTGGCCATTCCAAAAGGAACATTTGAAATTCCCCTGGTTCATTGAAAGTCCATCTTTTTCCCCTGGAAGAGGACATTCAACCTTGCTGGGTAGTTGATTCTTGGCTGCATTCTAACCTCTTTTGCCTTCTGGTATATTATATTCCAAGCCCTACGAGTTGCCAATATAGTGGCTGCTAAGTCCTGTGTGATCCTAACTGCAGCTACATGATATTTGAACTGTGTCCTTCGGGCTGCTTGTAATATTTTCTCTTTGACTTGGGAGTTCTGGAACTTGGCTATAATATTCCTAGGGGTTGGTTTTTTGGGATCTCTTTCTTGGGAGGATTGGTGGATTCTCTCCATTTCTATTTTGCCCTCTGCTTCTAGAATATCAGGGCAATTTTCCTGTAGTAATTCTTTGAAAATGATGTCAAGGCTCTGTTCCTGATCATGACTTTCAGGTATTCCAATAATTTTTAAATTCTCTTTCCTAAGTCTGTTTTCCATATCAGTTGTTTTTTCAATGAGATATTTCACATTTCCTTCTATTTTTTTCATTTTTTTGGTTTTGAAGTATTGATTCCTGACTTTTGGTAAATTCATCAATCTCCCTGAATTCTATTCTTTGTCTGAAGGATTTGTTCTCCTCAGAGAGTTTTCTTATCTCTTTTTCCATCTGGCCAATTTTGCTTTTTAAAGCATTCTTCTCCTCAGTAACTTTTTGAACTGTTTTATCCATTTGACCTAAGCTGGTTTTTAGCATGCTATTCAGCAGTTTTTTGGATTTCCTTGACTAGGCTGCTGACTTCATTTGCATGTTTTTCCTGCATCTATCTCATTTCTTTTCCCAGTTTTTCTTCTAACTCCCTTATTTGATTTTCAAAGTCTTTTTTGACCTCTGTCATAGCCTGAGCCCAATTTCTGGTTTTCTTGGAGACTTTAGATGCAGGAGTTTGTGCTTCCTCATCTTCAGACTGAGTATTTTGATCCTTCTTGTGCTCATATGCAAAATATTTCTCAATGGTGTTCCTCTTGTTTCTCAGCTTGCTCATTTTCCCAGCTTGAGCCTGGTTTTGGGGTGCTTCTTGAGTTTTGGGACACTCCCACAAGGGTCTCAGTGTATGAGACTCTGTCCTCCCTCCTGGTCTGTGAATGACCTTATACGCCCCCCTCTGCCATGGGCCTAAGGTGGGGGGGCTGCTCTTCTATTGGGGGGCCTAGACTGCTATCAGGATCTGAATGTGGTCAGAACCCCAGTGTCCTGTTCCAGGGGCAGAGGAGAGAGCTTGACAGTCTCTCTTCACTCCCCTCCCTAGGTTCTATGGGCTCATGCCCTGGGGGCTCCTGCTTACCTGCTCTGCCTGCTTCTCTGTTTCCTGGATCTGGAGTGCAGTGGCCATGCTGCTCTCTGTGTGCCCTGAGGGCTGAGCATCACCTGCTCACTCTAGCAGAGGTCCCACCCCCGCTGTTCCCCCAGTTTGTGTCTGGTGCTCCCAGGGGTGTAGGTCTGGAAACTCCCCCACTGCTGTGAGCTACGGCACACAGTGCCCTGTGCCTGCCTCCAAGAGGTTGAAGTTCTTTTGCTCTGGTGGGCCTCCCCTCCGACCCTGGGGAGCAGAGCCTTTCTGTTCTTTTCCAGGTTACCTGGAGTAGGAGAACTACCTCACTGGGTCCCTCTGTGGGTTCTGTCTCTCGAAAATTTAGTTAGAGTCCTTAGCTTATGAGTTTTATGAGAGAGCGCCTAAGACACTATTGGTTCTTGTAGCCATCTTGGCTCCCAGACTAGCCAGTCTTTAGCCACCTTGCAAAAGAAGTGACTGCATTAAATCAACCCAGTTCCTTATAATTTCTTGGTACAGCAGGCTTTTTTTGGTTTCAGGAACATAAGTGCCTGAAATACATTCAGTCTTATCTTTCTTGTCCTTAATGATGATTAGAAATAGGGCTGTCTTGTAATCCACATAATATCAAGCATATATGTTATTCATTGTTGTGTCTATACTCTGATTGGTCATTTGGCATTAAGTTTTGAGTTCATCTGTTACATAGACATTTTCCTCTCCTCCAAAGGTGTGTCTGCTTGAGTATTTACAAATAATTACACTTTATATTATCAGTTATTTAGATATCAATGCCAATATTATTTATTTATTTATATTTGATTATATTTTAATATTATTTTAAAATCCAATACATCCATTGTGTGTTGCAAACAGATGTATTAAATGCATTCATCTAGCTGACAATCTTAACTTATTTTTGGAATCGGGTTTATATTACAAGCATCCTGAAAAATCATGCTAGATCTAATTTTCAGGGAAATATGCATTAAGAATCAGTCCATTACTAAGATAAGATACAAACAGATACAGGATTTAGACATAAACACAATATTTTAAGCAAACTAGAAAATGAAGGAGTAGTTTACCTGTCAGATCTATGGAAAGGGGAGCAGTTTATGACTAAGGAACAGATGGAGAACATCACCAAAAACAAACTAGATGATTTCAATTACATTAAATCAAAAAGCTTTTGCACAGATAAAACCACTGTAACCAAGATCAAAAGAAATGTAGTAAATTGGGAAACAATCTTTACAACTAATGATTCTGACAAATGACTCGTTTCTACAAGAGAACTGAGTCATATTTTTTTAAAAAAAGCCATTCCCCAGTTGACAAATGGTCAAAGGATATGCAAAGGCAATTTACAGATGAAGAAATCAAAGCAATCCATAGTCCTATGAAAAAAAAATGCTCTAAATCATTACTTATTAGAGAAATGCAAATTAAAGCTTCTCTGAGATACCACCTCACACCTCTCAGACTGGCCAATATGACAAGAAAGGATAATGATCATTGTTGGAAGGGTTGTGGGAAATCTGGGACACTATTATACTGTTGGTGGAGCTGTGAACTCATCCAACCTTTCTGGAGAGAAATTTGGAACTACACCCAAATGGCAACAAAAATGAGCATACCCTTTGATCCAACAATACTACTACTGGGTCTATACCCTGAAGAGATAATGAAAAAGGGTAAAAAACATCACTTTACAAAAATATTCATAGCAGCCCTGTTTGTGGTGGCAATGAATTGGAAATCAAGTAAATGTCCTTCAATTGGGGAATGGCTTAGCAAACTGTGGTATATGTATGTCATGGAACACTATTGTTCTATTAGAAACCAGGAGGGACAGGAATTCAGGGAAGCCTGGAGGTATTTGCATGAACTGATGCTGAGTGAGATGAGCAGAACCAGAAAAACACTGTATACCCTAATAGCAACATGGGGGTGATGGTCAACCTTGATGGACTTGCTCATTCCATCAGTGCAACAATTAGGGACAATTTTGGGCTATCTGAAATGGAGAATACCAGCTGTATCCAGATAAAGAACCGTGGAGTTTGAACAAAGTTAAAGGACTATTCCCTTTCATTTAGGGGGGAAAAAACAGATATCTTATTGTCTGATCTTGTTATCTCTTATACTTTTTGTTTCTTCCTTAAGGATATGATTTCTCTCTCATCACCCTCAATTTGAATCAATGTACAACATGGTAACAAAGTAAAGACTGACAGATTGCTTTCTGTGGGGAGGGAAAGTAAGTGTGGGGGAAAATTGTAAAACTCAAATAAAATCTTTAATAAAAAAATTTAAAAAAATAAAAAAGAATCAGTCCAAATCATATAAGTAGTTTCTGTTAAAAATATTTTTGTGGAGGGGCAGCTAGGTGGCACAGTGGATAGAGCACCAGCCCTGGAGTCAGGAGTACCTGAGTTCAAATCCGGCCTTAGACACTTAATAATTACCTAGCTGTGTGGCCTTGGGCAGGCCACTTAACCCCATTGCCTTGCAAAAACCTAAAAAATATTTTAGTTGAGTAGCTAGATGGTGCTGTGGATAGAGTATGAACCCTAGAGTCAAGATCTGAATTCAAATCCCACCTTAGATACTTAATAATTACCTAGCTGAGTGACCTTGGGCAAGTCACTTAACCCCACTGCAATACCAAAAAAAATTCAAGAAAATTTAGCTATAGAATTTGTCTTATAAGTACTATGAAAAACCCAACTACTTGTTTTTATATCTACTTGTTTTGTGGTGTATAAGCAATATTACTTAGGATGAAGTATTTTTTGTCACACTCTTAAGTCAACAAACCTTTACATATTAACCAATACATACCGAGCAGGATAAAGTCACCAAAATAATTATTTTAAAAATAAAATCACATTTGTCAAAACTGACAAAGTATTCTGAGTGCTATCATTTACACTGAGCCAGAATTATTCACCAAATTTTAAACATCAGAACAACTAAATAACTGATACTAAGGAGAAAATATTTTTTAGCATGAGAACAAAGAAGTGATGATTATTTTGACATAAAACAATTAGAAAAAAATACAAGTAATATAAATAATATTCAGAAGTAACCTAATATGACAATTCTGACTCCTTAAAGTCAGGAGTTACCCAGGTGGTACATTAAAATGTAGGATTAAACAGCAAAATGCTTAATTTTTAATCACACAATTACAAATGGTACGAATAATACATAGAAACAACAACAGTTGTTTCATCATATGGTATCCAAAATAGCAAAGCAAAATGAATGAAATGCATGGATGGAAATTGGTTGTCACAAAAAGAAACTAATTTTTTTTATGTTTTTAAAAAGGCAAACGGGGTTAAGTGGCCTGCCCAAGGCCACACAGCTAGGTAATTATTAAGTGTCTGAGACCGGATTTGAACCCAGGTACTCCTGACTCCAGGGCCGGTGCTTTATCCGCTATGCCACCTAGCTGCCCCAAGAAACTAATTTAATATTAATATCAGAGAGTTTTTTAACAATGCATTTAACTTTTTCAGAGGAAAATTAGATGAATAAGCCTCTATTAACAATAAATCAGAAAATGTAGAGACATTAAAATAAATCCAATTATCCCAATGATAAGAGTAGTTAAACATCTTAGGGAACTTGGGAATCAAAGTAGACAATGACAGATACCAACAAGTAACAGCTTCATTTGTTTTAAAATGAATTGTTTATAATTATTAAAATCAGATTAATCAAATTATACAAATAGGGACAACTCTAAAATACAATAATGAAGCTGTGATTTAATTGATATTGATAGGCAAGTCACCAATGCTTTATCATACCATGTGCTGAAATCTCAATATATGCAGCATATTAATATTTGACTTTTACAAATTTAGGGGGGCAGCCATGTGGAACAATAAATAGACTCCCTGGCCCTGGAGTCAGCAGGACCTTTAATAAATAAAAAATTTTAAAAAAGAAAAAAATTAATTTCATCTGCATTAAGATTGACATAATATTTCTTGAATTCATAATACTTCAAGGAAAATATTAAAGTCAAAATGGACATATTGTGAAAAATCTTTAAAAAAGAAACAGAATAAGAAAAAAGCATTAAGAACAAGTAACTTCTCCCTCTACTAAATATTTTCTTCAGTTTCATTTAAAACCAACTTTATTTTTCAGACTAATACAAAGATCAATGCAAAACAACAATCAGCTCTCTCACCTAGTATTTGTTCTTCATTTCATAGAATAAGATAGAGAGGCATAATTAAATACTTTGAAGTAAAAATTTTCTTGCAATACATCTTGCTACATGAAAGAGTCTATGTAAATAATTAATGAATAGTGTTTTAAAAGGATTTACTTTACATTTATTTTACATCTGTAACCTCAAAGTTCATTAGTATATGGGACTCTCTTTACTAGTGGAGACTAATTACACAATGCTCCATATCTCTATTAGGAGTGGAGTTGATGAGAGCTAAAGAGAAGAGGATTTTCTCTTTTTTTCTAATCTGCTTCTAACTTAAAAAAAATCATTCCATTTAAGACTCTTCAGATTTCTGGAAAGAGAAGGACTCTGGAAATAAGATGACATGTAGAATAACCAGCACTTTGATCATGGCCCTATTCCCAGTACTACACAGTTAGACTTCAGGGAATTGTTCCTTGGTTGAATCTTGAATTTGATCCCATGGTTGAGAGCTAATTCAATCCTTATATTATCTGGTACATATTTTCATATTGTACGTTCTCTGATTTCTGTTTGATATCTGTTGGATTTTAGCTGACTTTTAGTAGAACTAAATTGATGGGAATGCAGTTTAGTCTTAGAAATATAACTTAGGGCTCTCCTTCCCTGATAGCAAACAGAAGTGTAGCATGAACCTAAAAATTACTTCCCCTATACTATCAAGCAATCAAGAGAGCAGATAGATATAATATAGATATATAATGGTATCATATGCCCTCTCTCTAAAGAAAGAGTAGATTTAACAACTTCTGACCCTAACCTCCTATTTTTCTCTCCTAGTAGGAATCAAAGTCTGCCTTGGAGAAGGGAAGTGGGAAGAGATTATAGAGATATCTATTCTTCACCCCACTACAAGCCACATTTAGAACCATGTGGGCACATACCCTATATGTACCAAACAGTTTAGCACACATACCACATGCCCTAGTTGTCAATAAGATAAAAGTAAAACTATATTTTGTTCCCAATAATCTGATTGGTAATAATAATTAACCATAGAAAGAATCCTCACCTAATAAGTAGGTACTAAAACATCACAATTAACAAAATCACAATTCAACATCAATTTATCATCATCCATCCATGCAACTCTTTTTGAGAAGTACTAGTAAATGCTTTAGGACCTTTGAGTATTAAGACAGCATCCTTGCTAAAAACAAGTTTGATAGAAAATAGTGTACCAAGGACAGTACTGTATAAAGTAATGAGGCCAAGTCACAGAAGCTTTCACCTGTCATACTAAGGCATCTGGATCCTTTTTTTATAAATTTCACTGCTAATGTCTTCATTAACATTTTAAATATAGCTCTCACTAGTCAATGAAGGAGGGAAGGTTCTTGTACAATCACTTTCTATTCCATTAATAAATGGGATTTCTACAGTAGGAAAATATTAATACAATCATAAGCCAAAAGGAAATCCTCAAAATATTCATGAGAGACTTTGCACTCAGTAAATCAAGAGAAACATGTTCAAATATCTGAATTTTAAGAAAATGGGTGAGAAGAAGTGCCCAGTGAGTAATGAAATGAAATTCATAGAAACTGGTGGGAGTTACAGAGAAAGTGCAAGCTCAAAAAAAAGTTCAGGTTCCATTCTTTGCAAAGGGCAGGGCATATCTTTCAACTCCTTTAGAGTAAGAAGAAGCTATCAGGAACAGAAGATGGTTATTCTATCAACCTGATAACAAGAGCAAAGACATCCATCATTTTTCAGATAAATATACATATATATATATATATATATATATATATATATATATATATAACAGTATAAAAATTCATAACTAAATTCTGGCAATCCACAGGGAAACAAATGACAGTGCCACAACTAAACCTTATCCACAATCATGAAGTCTTGCCAAAAAAACTGAAAGTCATAGGAGTACCAACAGTGTTTTCTTCAATGATGTCTAATAGTTGAGAAATGCATAAAAGAAGAGTTAATTTGGATGGTAGTCAAATAAATAAGTAGAATCTAATAATGGAATTTGGACTTTGCACTACTACTAACTACTACTATTACTACTTCTACTACCACCTTGCTTTTCCTAGCAGCATTTTTTTATATCTGCAAACCACCAAACTATAAGAAATGACAACAAACAGGATGAACACAGAGAAGCATAGAAAGACTTAACAATATACATAATGACTACAACAATATGAAGGGAAATGATGCCACAAGCCACAGAAATCTCTACTCCATGGAAGCTCACTCCAGACTCCTATACTTCACATGCTGAAAATACCCTCTAATCCCATAAACCTTACTCTCTGATTGGCTGGATCCTCCTGGACCTGCATAAGGAGAGAGCCCTCTCCAGTCCCATCTTCATTCTCCCCAGGTCATGCTCTGACTTTTTAAAAAAATACATTTTTTATGAATTTGTTTTTCAAACAAATGCAATGATAATTTTCACCATCTTTTAGGGGCGGCAAGGCTTGGAGTTTTAAATTTTTATTCCTTCCTCCCTCCCTTCCCTTCCCCCTCCCTCTGACAGAAAGCAATCTAATACAGACTCTACATTTGTAATTATGTTAAACATAGATCCGTATTAATCAAGTTGTGGAAGAAGAATCAAATCCAAACGGAAGAAAAAAATTAGAGAGAAAAAAATGATATAAGATAACTTTTAAAAATTGAAGATAGTTAAGTTTGGGTCAGCTTGTATACTTCACAGTTTCCTTTCTGGATATGAATGGCATTTTCTATCACAAATCTTTTAGAATTTTATTTGATTATTGTATTGTTAAAACAAATCACAACTACTATTTTAACAGAGGAATGTGAAATTTCTGGTCAGAAAGGGAATTTATCCTACAAAAGTTATTTGTCAACTCCCTGGCAAATGTAATAAAAATATTTATTAAAATTAAAAAACTTAGGGGAAATGAACAAAATTGCCTCTGTTACCATATCAGATCAAAATGTAATTTGAAAATATTTCATGAAATAAAAACAGAATAAAATATAGATGATGTGAATATGTGACTTTCTAAATCAACATGCAGCTCATAGGGATCCTTAAAGGCCATTTAGTGAAACTTATTTCTATTTGAATTTGATTCCATTGCTATAGAAATTAACTAAAATTAAGAATAACAACAATAATAAGCAGGAGTCTACCAGTCCCAAAATTCAAGAAAGGAGCCAGTTAGAAAACTTATGTATTCATAGACAAATACTCAAAGTTTAAACAACAAACAATAAAAGATACTAACAGTGTGGAAAGGCAGAAAATTTGACCTTAAAGGTATTATTGGACTTGATTGGAAGAAATCTATGGTTGAACAACAGCTCTGAGTAAGTTCAACTAATTCACAAAACAGGCTAGGAACAATTTACATAACATTGGAGTTAATTGTACTTTCAGTGTGTAAATTATAAATCAATCTGACCTTTTTTTCCCCTTTGGGAGTTCATTAGTGGCTTGTTCCAATTTCTTTTTTATAATACTAGGACATTTAAATAAACTATTTCTGTTCTGTTCATCGCAGTATTTTGTATTTTTATAAACATTCAGCCATTTCATCTAATTTAATAGTTTGTTGGCATAAAATTGAGCAAATATTTTCTGCTGGTTACATTTATTTCATTTTCAATTGGATTTTCTTTGCTCATTTTTGATACAAGAAATTTAGCTTTCTTCTCTTTTTTTTTTTAAATCAGCATAGCTAACTACAGGTTTATGTATCAATTCAATGGTTTTTCAGCTTTCAATTTTGTTGACCAATGAAAGCATATAAATATGTGTGTGTGTGTGTGTGTGTGTAAATGTATGAATGTGTGAATATATATACCCATATGCTTATGCATTGATAGATATAAAGATATTATCCTACTGATTGCTTTAAATGTATCTCAATATCTTTTATATGATGACTATTGTCATTTTTCACAAAAAATCATTTTCTTATGCTTTATTTTACCTATTGATTCTTCATAATTGAATTATTTAAATAACTCAGTATTGAATTTATTAAATTTTGTTTTAATATTCTAAGTAGCATATAATCCTGTAAGGCATATAATTATTTGATATATGCATATATATATGTGTGTGTGTGTGTGTTTGTGTGTGTGTACATATAAACACATTACATTGTGACTATGAAAGGACATATTTAAATTTTCTGGGATTTTGCATTTCTCTGTGAAATTTTAAGACAAAATACATATTCAGTGGCACAATATGGTAAATAGTGAAATGAACAGAACAAAGAGAACATTTATACATTATATACAGTAATGTTGTTTTAAGAGAGTTTTTTTGCAAATAAGTCATTTTGACTATTACAAATGCACAAATTAAAAATAAAGGTCATATAAAGAAAGATGCTAACTGCATCCAGAGAAAGAACTGATAAATAGAAGTATGTATAAATAATTTTAGAAATATATACTTTATTTGAATCTAATGATAGCTATCTTTAGGGCAGAATGGGGAGGGGAAGAAGGAAAAAAGGAAAAAATAAATTTATATAATAACTTACATATTTTTTAAATTATTATTATACTGTTATGAAAATGCTTGTTTTATTCCATAAGTTAAGAATAAAATACATTTTTAATAAAACATGGTCTTTACTGGTGCCATGCCCATTAAACATAGTCATTTCTATAAAAGATACCACAACCAACTAAGAAATGTACAAGCTCTTTTCTGTTCCCAATAAATAATCAGCCATATTCTACTCGAGTCCTTAGCTTCTTTTTAAATCAACATTTTGTTATATTTGTCTATATCTGAAAGGGGTACCTTGAGGTCTTCCACTATTCATGAATTTACTCTCTCTTCCTCTAAATATATTTTCCTTTCAGATTTCTATTCTATAGCATTTGATGCATATATATTAAGTACAGTTACAAATCATTTTCCATGGTACCTGTAAGCATAATGCATATTCCCTCTTTATCTCTTATGATCTGCTTTTATTATCATCTTGTTTGACATTATATATAGTGCCTCTCTTGATTTTCTGAATTCATATGCAGCAAAATAATTTTACTTATTTTACTATGTGAATATTTATATTTTAATTGTACTTCTTGTGTACAACATATTACTGGATTCTGTTTTCTGTTTCTCATTCACAGCCAAGATTGTTAGTTGCATGCTTCTCCTTTGTGATCTCTTGAATTTTCTTCTAGAGTAATAAGAGCTGACTTAATGTTAGTGATATATAATTGAAATAATCTCTCTCCACTCCACTGATAGTCCTCTCTTCTCCTTGCCCTGTCTCTGGTCATAAATTTTTATTCATTTATTACTAATTACTCTTCATTTTCTAAAGTTTATTATTATATGAGGAGGATTAGTATGCTGAGGAGAGCCAAGTCCATCATATTGGATCATCAAACATTGTTATTCTTAATGTATACAAAGTTTTTCTAGTTATAGTCACTTCACTCAGCAACAGTTCACATAAATCTTTCTAAGCTTTTCTTAAGTTCCACTTCTCATGACTTCTAACAGAAGAATAGTACTCCATGATATTCATATACCACAATTAGATCAATCACTCCACAACTGATAAGCGTCCTCTCAATTTCCAATCATTTGCCTCTATAAAAAGAGCTATGATAAATATTTTTTGTACACGTGGATTTTTAACTCTTGGTCCACAATAGTTGTCCTTGATCTCTGAACTGCTGAGAGGAGCTGCATCCATTACAGTTCATCATCTCACAATGTTGTAGCTAATAAGTATTTGTTGCAAATTTTATATTGTCTTGAGTTACTTTAAATGGAATTTCTATTTTTATTTCTTGCTGTTGGGTTTTAATGATCACCTCTAAAAATACTGATGAATTGTGTAGATTTAATTTACATCCTGCTACTTTGCTAAAGTTGTTAATCGTTTCAAGTATTTTTTAATTTTTAATTTGTTCTTTTTTCTAGATGTTTTAGATGCATGCCCAAATCAATGATTTCCTCTTTCTCTAATCCATTCATATAAGCCTCTTTAGAGTGGCTTATGAAATTTCCCTTAAAAATTGCTTTAGCTATATCCCACAAGTTTTGGCATAATGATTCAACATTTTAATTGTCTTGGATAAAATTGTTGATTATTTTTACGATTTTTTGTTTGATCCATTCATTTGTTATAATTAGGTTATTTAATTTCTAATTAATTTCTAATTTATCTTTCCATGGCCATTTATTATTAATTTTTATTGTTTCATGATCTGAAAAGGATGCACTTAATATTTCTCACTTTCAACATTTGATTATGAGCTTGTGATGCTCTAATACATGGTTAATTTTGATATTGGTGCCATGTAGTGAAGAGAAAAGATATACGCCTTTCTATCCTCATTCAACCTTTCTCCAGAGATCTGTCATATCTAAATTTGCTAAAATTCTATTTATCTTCTTACCTTCCTTCTTGTTCATTTTATGGTGAGATTTATCTAATTCTGAGAGAGGGAGGTTGAGGGCCCCCCACTATTATAGTTCTGCTAGCTGTTTTCTTGGATTTCATTTAGCTTCTCCTCTAGGAATTTGAATGCTATATCACTTGGTACATATAAGTTTAGTAATGATATTACTTCACTGTCTATAGTATCTTTTAAGAAGATGTAGTTACTTTCCTTATCCCTTTTAATGATATTTATTTTTCTTTTGCTTTGTCTGAGATCAGGATGACTACCCATCCTTTTTTTTTACTTCCTTTGAGGTATAATAAGTTCTTCTCTAGCTTTTTACCTTAACACTGTGTGTATCTGTTTGCTTCAAATGTGTTTCTTATAACCAATGTGTTGTACAATTTTGGTTGTTAATCCCTTCCTTCTGCCATGCACTTTTGTATTTTGGGAGAGTTCATGCAATTCACATATACAGTTATGATTACCAACTCTGAATTTCCCTCCATACTATCTTTCCCCATTAATACTTTTCTCTTTTCTTTCCCCTTATTGCTGCTCAGCATTATCTCTCAATCAGTTCTCTTTTCCTATCAGCCATTTTCTTTTCTTTCTCCCTTTCCCATTTAGCTTTTATTTTTAGCTTTAATTTTTCTTTTACTTTCACTCTCCCTTTTATCAGTTGATTCTTCCCCTTAATCCCCTTCATTCTACTTCTCTGTAGGGTAGGATAAAATTTCAAACCAAATTGGGAATTTATATTATTCCCTTTTGGGCCAAATGACATTAAGATTTACTCAGTGTTCATACCCTCTCTTCATCCCCTCTACTAGGTCTTTGTGCATCTTCATGTGGTATTATTTATCCTCTAATACCTAGCCTCTTCATATTTTGACTATAAAATATTCAATGAATATAAATCTTCTTTTCATGTATTGATTCTTTTAACCCTGCCTTGTACCCACCACCCCTCTGTCAAATTATACTCCTTTTATCTGTCCTGATGGAAGTACAATTATCAAGGGTTGATTGATTGATAGATTTATAAGCAACATTACCTCATAATCACTTCATTCCCACGTCTTTTATCCAAGGAGATTTCCCATTAGAAATATATATTTTAGAGGCAGCTAGGTGGCACAGTGAATGGAACATTGGAGCTGGAGTCAGGAGGACCTGAGTTCAAATCCAGCCTCAGATAGTTAATAATTAACCTAGCTGTGTGACCTTGGGCAAGTCACTTAACTATATTGCCTTGCAAAAAACCAAAAAAAAAAGACAAGAAATACATTTTATATCTATAAATAATAAATAAATAATGAATAAATAAAATGAATAAATGAATAAATAAATGAATAAAATATAAAAATAGAGCAATCAATTGAGTATGCTACTAAAAAAACTAGGAAAAAAGAAAAATTAAAGATTCCTATTTAATATCAAATTAGAAATTCTGAAAATCAAAGGAGAGATGGATAAAATTGAAAAAAAGAAAACCATTGATCTAATAAATAAAGCTGAATTAATTTTATTGTAAAAAAACAATAACCTTTGGTTAATCTGATTTTTTTCAAAAACAGAAGAATGCCAAATTACCAGGATCAAAAATGAAAAGTGCAAACTCATTATCAATGAGGAGAAAATTAAAGAGATAATTCAGTTACTGTACCTAACTATATGCCAATGAACTTAATAACTTGAATGAAATGGATGAAAATTTACAAAAATACAAATTGCCCAGATTAAGAGAAAAGGAAATAATATATTTAAATAGCCCTATTTCAGAAAAAAAGATATAGAATAAATCATCAATAAACTCCAGGTCTCCAGGGTCAGATGGATTTAAAATTAAATTCTACTAAACATTTTAGGAACAACTAATTCCAATTCTACATACACCATTTTTAAAAATAGAAAAAGGAGTTCACCGAAATTTCTTTTATAACATCAATATGGTTTTAATACCTAAACCAAGAAGAACCAAAACAGTCAAAGAAAAATTATAACTCAATCTTTCTAATGAACACTGATGCAAAAACATTAAATAAAATTTTAGCAAAGGGATTTCAGCAAGTTATTACCAGGATAATACATCATGATCAGGCAGTATTACACCAGGTAGGCATGGTTCAGTATTAGGAAAACACTCAAGATAATTGGACATGTCAATAACAAAACCAACAGAAATCATATGATGCTAAAAAAGGCTTTGACAAAATAAGGCATCTATTCCTATTAATATTAGGAGCAGTTCCAATAAGATCGGGGTGAAACAGGATGACCATTATCACTATTACTATTCAATATATTAGAAATGATAGCTTTAGTAATAAGGAAAGAAAAAAGAAATTGAAGGAATTAGATTTGGCAATGAGGAAGCAAAACTTTTACCCTTTGTAGATGATATGATAATATACTTGGGGAACTCAAGAAAATCATTCTAAAAAAATTATTTGAGGGGCACAACCAAGATGGTGAGATGAAGGCAGGAAATCCAAGCAGCTCTCTCCCAGACTATTCCAAACATGTCTAAATAACTACTATAATGAAATTCTAGAGTGGCAGAACCCACAGAAAGACTAAGTGAAACAATTTTCCAGCTCAAGACAACTTGAATGATCATGGGAAAAGTCTGTTACACCAGGGTTAGAAAGACCCACAGCACAGCCACTTACATTGGACTGAACTGGCTCCAATGGTTATTCAGAAATAGAAATATCCACAAAACTAGGGGCATCTGGGTCAATGGCAGTAGACCTCTCAACCTAAGGATTGCCAAGGACAGCTTGGAAGGTTAGCAGGAAAACTCTGCTGCACTAGAGTGAGCATGGAGCCCAGTCCTGCTCAGAGCTCAGCACAGCCCCAGTCCCAGGGGTCAAGAAGCAGATCTGGCGAACTACCTGAAAGGGAATCACCCAGAAATTGCTTCAATTGCTCAGCCCCAAGGATGAGAAAGGGGTAGGGGAAGACTTCAGAGGTCTATTTGCTATCTCTGAGGCAGGACTCAACCTGGGACCCAGTCTCAGGAAAAAGAGTTTTACTGACATAGTGGAGCTGGGAATCTCCTTACAGATCCAAGGCAGAGGGTAGTGCTTGTGGTCATTCACAGACCAGGAGCACAGGACAAGAGAACAATCAGAGTCTCTCAAAAGTCTTGAAGGAATTGAGGTCCTTGGGAAGGGGAAGTGTCACTGAAAACAGTGGCAAAAACTGCTCAAAAACTTGGGACAGTTCACTCTCCACCCTGGAAGCAGAGCTCCACTTTAACAAAGAGTTAAAATCAAGTCATTAGACTAGGTAATGAGTAAACAGCAAAAAAACCCAAAATCCGATCATAGCTAATTACTTTGGTCCCATGGAGGAGCAAAATACACACTCAGAAGATAACAAAGTCAAAGTTTCTGTATCCAAAACCTCCAAGAAAAATATGAATTGTTCTCAGGCAATGGAAGAGCTCAAAACAAATTTTAAAAAGGAAGTAAAGGAAGTAGAGGAAAAATTGGAAATAGAATTGGAAATGATGTGGGGAAAATCACAAAAACCAAATCAGCAGTTAGGTGAAATAAATACAAAAAAGTACTGAAGAAAATAATATCTTATAAACCAGGTTAGGTCAAATGGAACAAGCAGTCCAGAAGACCAATGAGGAGAAGTATTCCTGAAAAAGCAGAATTGGTAGGATGGAAAAGGAGATACAAAATCTCTCTGAAGAAAAAAAATTTCTTCAAATTTAGAATGGATCTATGGGGAACTGATGACTGTGAAAAATCAAGAAACAATAAAATGAAACAAAAGAATGAAATGAAAATCTAGAAGAAATGTGAAATATCTAATTGGAAAAACAACTGATCGGGGGGGGGGAAGATTCAGGAGAGATAATTTAAAAATTATTGGTCTAATCTGAAAGTCATACATGACCAGGAAAAGCACCTAGACTTCATTTTTCAAAAAAAAAATATCCAGGAAAATTTCTCTGATACCCTAGAAGCAGAAGGTAAAATAAAAATTGAGGGAATCCATCAATTGCCTCCACAATGAGATCTCGAAACAAAAACCTCTCAGGAATATTGTAGCCAAATTTCAGAATTCACAAGTGAAGGAGAAAATATTACAAGCAACCAGAAAGAAACAATTCACATATGGAGCTACACTCAGGATAACACAAGATTTAGCAGTTTTTACATCAAGGGCTCATACGGTTTGGAATATAATATTCCAGAGGGCAAAAGAGCTTGTATGACAACTGAAAATCAACTAGCCAGCAAAACTGGACATAATCTTTCAGGGGGAAAAAGATGGACATTCAATGAAAGAGGGGACTTTCAAACTTTCCTATTGAAATGACCAGAACTAAACAAAAAGTTTCACCTTCAAGTACAAGACTCAGGTGAAGCAAAGAGAGAGTGAACAGAAAAGGCAAATTATGAGGGATTTTATGAAGTTGAATTGCTGATAGTCCTGCATGGAAAAATGATACTTATAACTTATATGGACCTTCTCATTTATTAGGACAGTTTGAAGGAGCATGTATAAACAAGGCACAGGCGGGAGTTGAATCTGAAAGTATAATATGATAGATGGAGTTAATGGGTGAGAAATTAATATACTGGGAGAAAGGAAAAGGAAAGGTTAGAATGGGCTACATTATTTCACATAAAAGAAGCAAGAAAAAGCTTTTGAAATGGAGAGGAAGTGGGGGGGAGGTAAAGGGGAATGCGTGAGCTTTCATTCTCATCAGAAATGGCTCAGAGGAAATAATATACACACACAAGTGGGCATTGAAATCTATCTCACTCTAGAGGAAAATAGGAAAAAGAGATGGGAGAAAAGGAACAAAGGAAGGGTAAGGGACATGTAGGTGATAGAAGAGATGGATCATGGGAGAGGAGGAACTCATGAGGAAGAACAAGGAGAAAGGAGAGAAAGAACAGAATAAATGTGGGTGGGGAGGAATAGGATAGAGAGAAATACAGCTAGCAACAGAAACTTGGGAAAAAAAATATTGAAGCAACTTCCCTGAAGGACTTATGATAAAGAAAGCTATCCATTCCACAGACAGCAATGGAAGTATCTGAACACTGGACTGAAACACACTTTTTTTCCCTCCCACTTTATTTTTCTTGAGGTTTCTCTTTATTTGTGTGCATGTGTATGGGGGAGGTGGATTATGTATACTTTTACAACATGACTATTGTAGTAATGTGAAAAAAAAATTTAAAAATCCAATCTAAAAAAGAAAAAACTACCTGAAACAATTAATAACCAGCAAAGTAGCAGGATATAAAATAAACTCACATAAATCATCAACATTTCTATATATTTACTACAAAGCCCAGGGGCAAGAGATAGAAAGAGAAATTCCATTTAAAGTAATTTCAGAAAACATAAAATATTTGAGAATCTACCTCCCAAGAGAAATCCAGAAACTGTATAAACACAATTGCAAAACACTTCACACAAGTCAGCTCTAAACTATTGGGAAAATGTCAATTGCTCATGGTTAGGTTGAGCTAATATAATAAAAATGACAATTCTACACAAATTAAATTATTTGTTTAGTACTGTACCATTCAAACTACCAAATAACCATTTAATTGAATTAGGAAAAATAGTAACAAAATGCATATAGAGCAACAAAAGGTCAAGAATATCAAAGGAAGCAATGGGAAAAAAAGGAAATGAAGGTATTTTACCTATACTAGATCTAAAACTACATTATAAAGTAGTAGTCATCAAAACGTGCCTCTTACCAGTTAAGAAATAGAAAAACAGGGGGGTAATTAGGTGGCACAGTGGATAGAGCACTGGCCCTGGAGTCAGGAGGACCTGAGTTCAAATCCAGCCTCAGACAGTTAATAATTACCTAGCTGTGTGATCTTAGGCAAATCACTTAACCCCATTGTCTTGAAAAAAACAAAAACAAAAAAGAAAGAAATAGAGTAACAGACCAGTAGATAAAAAACATGTACAAAAGAAACAGTAGTAAATTACTACTGTAACCTATTGTTTGACAAACCCAAAGATATTAGCTTCTGGTATGAGAACTCAATATTCAACAAAAATTGCCAGGAAAAGTAGAAAATAGTGCAGCATAAACCAGGCATAGATCCATATCTCACACCCTATACTAACATAAGGTCAAAATACATACAAATTTTAGTCATAAAGGGAGATTCCATAGACCACAGATCAAGAAATACTCTGTCAGATTTATGGAAAGAGGAGGAATTTACACTCAAACAAGAAAAAGAATACATTATAAACTGCAAAATGGATGGTTTTGATTATATTAAATAAAAATTATTGACAAATAAAACAAGTGCTGCCAAGATCAGAAGAAAAATATGAATCTGGGAAACAATTTTCACACATAGAATTCTGATAAAGGTCTAATTTCTAAACTATATAGAGAAATGAATCAAATTTATAAGGTTACAAGTCATTCCACAAATGATAAATGGTCAAAGGATATGAACAGGCAGTTTTCAAAGGAAGAAATTATAGATAGATAGATAGATAGATAGATAGATAGATAGATAGATAGATAAAACCATGTGAAAAAATACTCCAAATCATTACAGATTAGAGAAATGCAAAATTAAAATAGCTAGGAGATACCACTTCACACTTATCAGATTGGTTAAGATAACAAGAGAAAACAATTAATGTTGGAGAGGTTATGGGAGTATTGGAATATTAATGCGTTGTTGGTGGAGTTATGAACTAATCCAACCATTTTAGAGAAAAATATGGAACCATGCTCAAAGAACAATAAAAATGATCAAGCCCTTTGAGTCAAAAATATCAATACTAGGCCTATATCCAGAAGAAATCATAATAAATGGAAAAAATACACATTCCAAAATGTTCATAGCTCTCTTTTTGTAGTGGCGAAGAATTGGAAATCGAGGGGATGTACATTAATTGGAGAATGACTGAACAAGAAATGCTACATTAATTTTATGGAGCACTATTATTCTGTAAGAAACCATGAATGATAGGTTGCTAGAGAAGCATGTAAAGAATTAAAGGAATTGATGTTGAGTGAAGGAAGCAGAACCAAAAGAGCAATGTACAAATTAGTATTGTGAGTTGAACAACTTTGATGGATGCAGCAAATCTCTCAACAGTTCAGAGCTAAGACAACCCTGGGAGACCTGTTATGGACAATGCTATCCACATCCAGAGGAAAACAAAACAAAACAAAACAAAACAAAACAAAACAAAACAAAACAAAACAAAAAACTGCTGAGTCGAAATGAACACTGTTCATTGTTTAAATCTCTCATTTTTCCTTCCTATATTATGATTTTCTTTCTTTACCCTTACTCCTAATTCCTCATACAGAAAATGACTCATATGTAAATATATCAAACTCAAATGTCCATGTACAACATTCATTAGACTGTTCACCCCTGAGAAGAGGTGGGGGAGGTAGGAAGGGAGAGTGGAAGAAAATTGAATGAAATAAATATGCATGAGGATGAATGCTGAAAATATTTCATAATATGTAATTGAAAATAAAATAAGATTAAAAAAGAAGAAAAGAAAAAAAAAGAAACGCTTCTCAAAAGCTATAAACTGCATCTACTTCATAATCAATTTATAGGACCACCTTTCTTTGTACCATCCATATACAATCTCCATGAGCTTTTTAAATGTAGCATGTAAAACAAAAGTCACTTCATGATTCATTTATACCATTCCCCATCTAAGTACTCTCTATTTGACCTTAAAGTATACTATACAAGCTAAAGTATCAAGTTAAGCAAAATCACTTCAAGATCTATTTCTGTCTAAAAACTAAAATGCATTCCCTCCCTCTGTTCCTATAGTACTAAAGTATCAAGTAAAGAAAGATCACTTCATGCTCTATTTATGTTCAGTCCATCTAAGTACACTCCCTCTCTGTCCCAATAGAAATACAATCCTCATAATCAAAATCACTTCATGATCCATGTTTTTCTCCAAACATATTCGACCCGTATTAGCTAAAGTGTTAGCTAAAGTATCTTCATTTTCATAGTCAATCTCATCACATAGCCTCTCTCTAAGTATCCCTCTCTTGTAGGGACCTATTCAGTTTAATGTCATTGACTAGCATTCCCCCCGCCCTTCCATTTATTTTTTTTATATATCTCCTGAGTCTTATATTTGAAGACCAAATTTTCTGTTCAGTTCTGGTTGTTTTATCAGAAAAATTTGAAATTCCTCTATGTGATTGAAAATCCATCTTTTCCCCTGAAAGAATATGCTGAATTTTGCAGGGTAGCCGATTCTTGATTGTAATCCAAGCTCCTTTACCCTCCAGAATGTTATGGTCCAAGCCCTCCAATTCTTTAAGTTGAAGCTGCTAAGTCCTATGTAATTCTGATTGTGATTCCTTGGTATTTAAATTGCTTCTTTGGGACTGCTTGTTGTATTTTCTCCTTTAGCACAGAATTCTGAAATTTGGCTATATTCCTTGAAGTTTTTATTTGGGGGTCTCTTTCTGGAGGAGAGGAATACTTTCAAGGAGTATTTTGTCTTCTTGTTCTAGGTTATTAATGCAGTTTTCCATGCTAATTTCCAGAAAGATATTTTACAGACTTTGGTTTTGATCAAGTCTTTCAGATGGATTAATCATAAATTATGTCTCCTGGATCTATTTTCCAGGTTGGTTGATTTTCCTAAAAAGATACTTTACCATTTTCTTTGATTGTTTTCAAACTTTTAGTTTTGTTTGACAGAATATTGTCTCATAGTCATTAGTTTCTATTTTGCCCAATTCTAATTTTTACTGTTT
Source organism: Macrotis lagotis (assembly GCF_037893015.1). Lineage (NCBI taxonomy): Eukaryota > Metazoa > Chordata > Mammalia > Peramelemorphia > Peramelidae > Macrotis > Macrotis lagotis. Next base: position 143,981,962 of record NC_133661.1, on the reverse strand, counting down.
TATTTTTTTTAGCTTTTGAATTTCCTTTTCCAGTTGGTTAATTTTACTTTTAAATGAGTTCTTTGTCTTTTTCAGTTGGTTAATTTTAATTTTTGATGATTTTCATTGCTTGTCATTTCAATTTTTGATAAGTTGCATTCTTTTAGTTGGTTGATATTTTTTTCTGAGTTACATTTTTTCAGTTGGTCTTTTTTACTTTTAAAGGAGTTGATTTGTTCAGTCAATTTTTTATAATTCTCCTGCATGGCTCTTGATCCTTTTCTCCATTTTTCTTTTTCCTCTCTTCTTTAGTTTATAAAATTCTTTTTGAGTTCTTCCAAAAGGTTCTGTACTTGAGACTATTTCACAAACTCCTTTAAGGCTTCACATTGTAGGCAATTTGTCACTGTTTTCCTCTTCTGAGTTAGCATTTTTATCATCAGAATAGCTTTCAATGGTTAGCACTCATCAAAATGAGCAAAACTCCTGGAGTACATGAAGTATAGTTTCAAGATTTTTGTGCTGGGGTAGGGATCTATTTCCTAGCATCATCTGCCAAGTGTTATCTATACAGAGATTTATTTCTCCCTTTATGCCAAGGTGTTGCCAAACAGTGGTTTCTTCCCAATCCAATCCTGTCTTTTGCCCCACATTCCCAAGGCTCAAACTTTGTCTTCCAAGCTGGGGTTGGGACACTCATTGCTGATCTGCTGTAATATTGGCTTGATGAGCCAAGACCTGAGCTGTGCTGTGACTAAGAGCCTCTCACTGCCTTTCCCACTCTCTCAGTTAAGCTGGGTTATATTTCCCTCTTTACCCAGAAGGGAAAGATCTTTATTTGAGTTCTTCTATGATATCTTAGCTTGAGAATTTGTTTCACTCTCATTTTGGTGGAATCTGTAGATATAAGATCTATCTAACAGCTTTATTTAAAATTGTTTCATGAAGTTTTCTGGGAGCTTCCTAGCTCCACTTCCTTTTTGGTTCTGCCCCAGAAGTGTCTCAACATTTCTTATTAGCACAATTGCTCACCATCATAATCATATGCCAAAACTTGTTCACTCATTCCCCAAAAGATGAGCATCTACTCAATTTCTAATTCTTTGCCAGCACAAAAGGGGCTGTTATAATTATATATCTATATATCTATATATATATATATATATATACATATATATATATATAATATATATATATGTATATATATATACATATATATATATATATATGTTCTTTTGCTTTTCTAATGTTCTCTTTGATGTACAGATATGGTAGTGCTGCTGAGTCAAAAAAGTATACACATTTTTATAGCCCTCTGGGCATAGTTCTTCAAATGGGTGGACCATTTTGCTACTTCACCAACAATTTATTAATGTACCTATTTTCCTTCAGCCCCTCCAGTATTCATCATTTCTGATAGGTGTGAAGAGGCACCAAAGAGTTGTTTGAATTTTTTATTTCTCTAAGTAATAGTAATTTAGAACATCTTTCATTTGACTATAGATAGCTATGCCTCAATTTAAAAACTACCTGTTCATATCACTTGACCATTTACCAATTGGGGAATGGCTTATTTTTCTAATTTTGACACAGTTCTCTATATTATTTGATAAATGAGGCCTTTAATAGACAAACTTACTGTTAAAAATTATATAGTTGCATTCCTAAGGCCCCTTATAGCAAACTATAGTTTCCCCTCACTATTTCTTTTATATTTTGCTTTTGCTTTGCTTTCTACCTGTCTTTACTTTAGCTGAAATATAATGGATTATACTCTAAGCCTTCCATGTGTCTTTCTATTTCAAATGTGTCCCTAGTAAACAACATACAGTTGGGTTCTGGTTTCCAATCCATTCTATTGCTATTCACTTCCATTTTATGAGTAAGTACATCCCATTGACATTCAAAGTTATAATTACTGTCTGTTTCCTTCTATTCTGTTTTCTTCTGTTTATTCTTCTCTCCGTTTTCATCCCATCACTCCTTAAAAGTATGTTTTCATTCTGACCACTACCTTCCTTAATCCATAACCCTCCTTTTATCTTCTCTCTCCATAGCTCTTATCACCTTGCCCTCCTATTTCTCTATTAGGTATACTGCTTTACTCTGCTGTGGATTTGTGTGTATATATGTGTATTATTACTTTTTTGTACAAATATTTTATTTGTCCTCCAATTGCACACAGTAGTAGTTTCCAGTCTTCAACCCTTTGCAAGATTTTGAATTGCACAATTTTCCCCTCATCCTCCCTTCCCTCCTCCCACCCCCACAGAAGGTAGTCTGATAATCTCTACATGTTTCCATACTATATATTGATCAAAACTGAATGTGTTAAGAGAAAAATCATATCCTTGAGGGAAAAAATAAAATGTTAATGATAGCAAAATTATGTAGTATATAAGAATTTTTTTTTAAGTTTAAGGTAATAGTTTTTGGTCTTTGTTTAAACTCCACAGGTCTTTCTATGGATACTGATGGTATTCTCTGTCACAGATACCCTAAAATTGTCCCTAATTATTGTACTTATAGAATGGGCAAGTCCATTAAGGCTGATCAGTACCCTGCTGTATCCCATAAGTTTTGGAAGGTTGTCTCATTATTGTCATTATCTAGGATGAAATCATTAATTCTATCTATAATTTGTTGTTTGGTCCATTCATTATTTAAAGTGAGGTTATTTAGTTTTCAATTAGTTTTAGGTCTATCTCACCATGGCCCATTGCTGCACGTGATTTTTTTTTGCATTATGATCTGAGAATGAAGTATTCACTATTTCTGGCTTTCTGAATTTTATTATAAGGATTTTATGCCTAGTACATGGTCAATTTTTATGTAAACTCCATGTACTGCAGAAAAAAATAAGTTTATGCCTTTCTATGCTCATTCAATTTTCTCCAAAGGTCTATCAGGTCTAGGTTTTCTAACATTCTATTTATCTCCTTAACTTCCTTCTTTTTTATTTTATGGTTAGATTTATCTAAGCCTGAAAGAGGGAGGTTGAAGTCTCCCACCAGTAGAATTTTGTTGTCTATGTTTTCCTGTAATTCATCCAGCTTCTCCTCTAAGCATCTGGATGCTATAACACTTGGTACATATATCATATATATTTAGTATTGAAATTGTTTCATTGTCTATGGTACCTTTCAGGAAGATATAGTTTCATTCCTTATCTCTTTTAATGAGATCTATTTTTTTGTGGTTGCTTTGTCTGAGATAAGGATCTCTACCCCTGCCTTTTTCACTTAAGCTGAAGCAAAATATATTCTGCTCTAACCTTTTACCTTTATTCTATATGTATCTCTCTGCTTCAAATGAGTTTCTATAAGAAAGCAGTATATTGTAGGTTTCTGGTATTTAATCTACTCTACTATTACTTATAGCACATACTTATGTTTTATGGGAGAGTTCATCTCATTCACATTCCAAGTTATAATTACTAACTCTTTATTGCCCTCCATGCTATCTTCCCTCTGTTTGTATTTCCCCTTTTTTTTCAGTTTATCCATATTCCCTAGTATTTTGTTTCTGAATACCACCACCTTCAGTGTATTTGGCCTATTATATCCAACCCCCTCCCCTTTCTTTTGACTTTCCCTTTGCCCCTTCTTCCTTCCCTTCCTTCTGTTAGTTCCTTTTTTCCCTCTCCTCTCCTCTCCCCTTTCCCACTTTTTAATACCTGAAAGGTAAGATAAGTTTCTTAATTGAGTTGTGTGTATATTAACCCTTCTTTGAGCCAAAACTGATGAGAGTAAGATTCAGGCGGTTCTCATCTCCTCCCTTCTTCCACTCTATTGCAATAAGCCCTTTGTACCTCTTTATATAATGTGATTTACCACACTGAATCTCTTCCATCCTCCCACCTCTTTACTGTTTCCCCATTTTTAGGGAGAGATTGTTTTTAAGTCATTCTATCAGAGTCACAGACAAGTCATGATTGTCCATTATTTCTGTCTAAGTATATTCTCTCTAATAGAGTTACAATTGTCAAGAGTTATGAGAATCTTTCTCCCAGGTGGGGATATAGCAGTTTCAGCTTAGTGGATAACATTTTTTTTTCTTTTCCCTTTTTTTCCCTTTTCATGTATCTCTTGAGTCTCCTATTTGAAGTCCAAATGTTTTTATTTAGCTCTTGGTCCTTTCATCAGGAAAAAGTTGGAATGCTCCCATTTCTTCCCTAGAAGAGAAGGCTGTTTTGCCATAGAGTGAATTCTTGGCTTCATTCTAAGCTCCCTTGCTCTTTGGAACATCTTATTCCAGGCCCTTTGATTCCTTAATGTTGATTCATCGAAGTCCTGTGTAATTCTTACTCTGGCTCCTTTGTATCTAAAGTGTTTCTTTCTGGCTGCCTGCAGGATTTTCTCTTTTATCTGATAGTTCTGGAATTTTGGCCACAATATTATTTGGTGTTTTCATTTTGGGATCCCTTTCAGAAGGGGATTGATGTATTCTTTAAATAACTATTTTGCCCTCTGATTTCATGATATCAGGGCAATTTTCCACCACTAAGTCCTGAAATATCAAGTCCAGGCTTTTTTTAAACCTCAATGTGTTCAGGAAACCCAATAATTCTTAAGTTGTCTCTTCTGGATCTATTCTTTAGGTCAGTCATCTTGAAAGTGAAATAGTTTACATTTTCTTCTATTTGTTTTTCAATTTTTTGGTTTTAATAGATTCTTGTTGTATCATGAAGCCATTAGTTTACACAGGTTCCAATCTTTTTTTAAGAATTTTCTTCATTTACCTTTTGTAACTCCTTTTCCAATTGATCAATTCTATTTTTGAAGGAGTTTTCCATTTGTCCAATCATGGTTTTGTGAGAATTTTCTTTTTGCACTTGTCCAATTTTGTTTTCCAAGGGTTTGTTTACTTTTCTTTTGCATTTTTTTTCCTCAATTTTTCCAGTTCCTGATCTCTTTTAAGAAAACTTTCTGGAAGAGCTAGAAAGAAAAATTCCATTCAAAGTAACCTCTGACAATATAAAATACCCGGGAGTCTATTTGCCAAGACAAACTCAAAAACTTTTGATAACAATTACAAAACACTTCTCACACAAATAAAAACAGATTTAAATAACTGGGCAAACATAAATTGCTCATGGATAAGGCTGAGCTAATATATTACATTCTACGAAAACTGAATTACCTGTTTAGTGCTCTACCAATAAAAATTCCAAAAAAAATACTTTAATGACTTAGAAAAAGTTGTAAGTAAATTCATATGGAGAAATAAAAAGTCAAGATTTTCCAGGATTCAATGAAAAAAGTGCAAAAGAAGATGGCTTAACCTTACCAGGTCTAAAGTTATATTATAAAGTATCAGTCATCAAAACTGTCTGGTGTTGACTAAGAAATAGAGCAGTGGATCAGTGGAATAGACTAGGTGCAATAGCAGGAAATGCATATGGTAATCTGTTACTTTATAAACCCAAAGAGTCCAACTATTGGGATAAAAACTCTCTCTTCTATAAAAACTGTTGGGAAAACTGGAAGGTAATATGGAAAAAACTTGGCGGAGCTAAGATGGCAGTATGAAGGCAGCATTCCCTGACAACTCCGACCCCCAACCCCACCAAAAACAAACAAATGAGGTCTCTAGCCAAAATTTAGAGGGGCAGAACCCACAGAAAGACTGAGTGATACATTTTCCCAGTCCAAGATAACTTAGAACCTCCACTGGAAAGGTGTGCTTCACCAAGACCAGGGGTGGGAAAAAAGCCACTATGAAGCCCAGCCCAGCTCAGCAAAGCCCAGTCCAGCCCAGCCCAGAGATCACCAGCAACAGTTTGAAGGGGAGAGGAGAGAACTCTGCTATAACTGGGTGAGTGAGGAGTGAAGAGCACCGACCACAGAACCTACAGGGAGAATCAGGAGAAAGCATCTTGCACCCCCAGAGAAGGTAAGGGAAGTCTGCAGAGATCTCTCTGGTCTTCCTGGGGAATGACTCTGCTGTTTGCCTACACTCAGACTCAGGGTACAGTTTAGGCTTCCTTACTAAGATAGCTGTATCCTGCCTTATAGCCTCAGGGCAGAGGGCAGTGCTGTGGTCATCTACATATCAAAGCACTGGCTAGAGAGCTTAAGACCTTGAAAGAATAAAGGTCCCAGTGAGGTGTTCCCCCCCCCAAAAAAAAACAACCCTAAAGCCTTGGAAGTGCTGTAAATTAGCCTTGGGCTGAGGAAATGAGTAAACAACAGAAAAGGAAGGATCTGACCAGTCCTATGGAAGACCAAAACACATACTCTGATGATGATAAAATCAAAGCTTCTGTATCCAAAACCTCCAAGAGAAATAGAAAATGGGCTCAGACTGTGGATGAGCTCAAAAAAGACTTTGAAAAGCAATTCAGGGAGGTGGAGGAAAAATTGGGAGGAGAAATGAGAGCAATGTGGAAAAATCATGAAAATAAAATCAAAAGCTTGGTGAACGAAAGACAAAAAAATACTGAAGAAAATAATATCTTAAAATAACCAGTTTAGGCCTAATGCAAAAAGCAAAGCAAAAGGCAAAGGGGGAGAAGAATGCCTTAAAAAGCAGAATTCGACAGCTGGAAAAGGAGATCAAAAAGCTCTCTGAAGAAAATAACTCCTTCAAATGCAAAATGAAACTAAAGGAAACTGATGACTTTGCAAGAAATCAGGAAGAAATAAAACTTCCCATCCCCAAAAAAAACCCCCAAATTAGAAGAAAATGTAAAATATCTCATTGGAAAAACAACTGACCTTGAAAACAGATCCAGAAGAAATAATTTGAAAATTACTGGACTATCTGAAAGCCACGACCAGGAAAAGAGCCTAAACTTCATTTTTCAAGAAATAATACAGCAAAATTGCCCTGAGATCCTAGAAGCTAAGGGTAAAATAGAAACTGAGAGAATTCACCAGTCACCCCCTGAAAGGGATCCCAAAAGAAAAACTTCCAGGAATATTATAGCCAAATTCCAAAACTCCCAAATCAAAGAGAAAATTCTAAAAACTGCCAGAAACAGACAATCCAACTACTGAGGCCCCATAGTCAGGATTACACAGGATATGGCAGAATCTACATTAAGGGCTCATAGGGATTGGAATATGATATTCCAGAAGGCAAAAGATCTTCATTTACAACTGAGAATCAATTACCCAGCAAAACTGAACATCCTCCTTCAGGGGAAAAGATGGATTTTCAATGAAACAGGGGACTTTCAAACTTTCCTAATGAGACGACCAGAGCTGAACAGAAAGTTTGATCTCCAAGTACAGGACTCTGGTGAACCATAAAGGGAGTGGAAGAGAGGGACTAACTATGAGGAACTTGATGATGTTGAACTGTTTGTATTCCTGCACGGGAAGAAGATATGGATAACTCCTATGAACTTTCTCATTTATAAGAGCGGTTGGAAGGAGCATATATAGACAGGACATAGGAAGGAGTAGAATATAATGGTATGATGTGGTAAAGGGATGATCAAAGAGCGATGGGGGAAAGTAGTGGAAAGAAGGAAAAGGAGATGAAGAAGCTGAGAGATTTCACATAAGAATCAAAAAAAAGCTTTTTCAATGGAGGGGAATAGGGAAGGAAAGGGGGAATGAGTAAGCCTTCATTCTCATTGGAAATGACTCAGGGAGGAAATGGCATACACACTTAATAGAGTGAGGAAATCTGTCTTGCCCTGGAGAAGGATGGGAGGAAAGGGATGGGATGAGGGGAAATGGGGGGAGGGAAGGGGGGAATAGGTGACAGAAGAGAGGAAAGATCAAGGGAGAGGGTACTCGGATGCAATACGCTTTTGGACTGAGCCAGGATGAAAGGAGAGAAAGAATAGAATGAATGAGAGTGGGGAGGAATAGAGTGGAGGTACAGTTAATAATAGCAACTGAGGGAAAAATATTGAAGCAACTTCTCTGGTGGATTTATGATAAAGAAAGGAATTCACCCCAGAGACAGAGCCACTGGAATCTGAACAAAGACTAAAGTACAATTTTTTTTTCTCTATCTCTATTCTTGAGGTTTCCCATCTTCGTGGGGAGGGAGGGGTTTATGTTTATTCTTATGTTTGCACTTACAATATTCAATTTACATCAATGTATGGCATGGAAACAATGTAGAGACTGTCAGACAGCCTTGGGGGGGGGGAAGGGGGGGAAATTGTAGAATTCAGAGCCTTGAAAAAAATGATGAGTACAATTTACTACTGTATATAATTGGAAAACAAATAAAATATTTTTAAAAATATGGAAAAAACTTAGATTAGACCAACACCTCACACTGTATACCAAGATAAGATCAAAATGGATACAAGATTCAGACATAAAAAATAATATTATAAGCAAACTAGAAGATCAAGGGGTAGTTTACCTGTCAGATCTATGGAAAGGGAAACAGTTTATGACCAAAGAAGAGATGAAGAGATGGAGAACATTAAAAACAAACTAAATAATTTTGATTACATTAAATTAAAAAGCTTTTGCACAGATGAAAACCACTGTAACCAAGAACAAAAGAAATGAAGTAAATTGGGAAACAATTTTTAAAACTAGTATTTCTGACAAAGCATTCATTTCTAAAATATAGAGAACTGAGTCAAATTTTTAAAAAACAAAGTCATTCCCCAATTGACAAATGGTCAAAGGATATGCAAAGACAATTTACAGATGAGGAAATCAAAGCAATCCGCAGTCATATGAAAAATTGTTCTAAATAATTACTTATTAGAGAAATGCAAATTAAAGTATCTCTGAGGTACCACCTCACACCTCTCACACTGGCCAATATGACCAAATAGGACAATGATCAATGTTGGAAGGGATGTGGGAAATCTGGGACACTAATACATTGTTGGTGGAGCTGTGAACTCATCCAGCATTTCTGGAGAGCAATATGGAATTACACCCAAAGTACAACAAAAATGTGCATACCCTTTGGTACAGCAATACCACTACTGGGTCTATACCCTGAAGAGATGATGAAACAGGATAAAAACATCACCTGTACAAAAATATACATAGCAGCCCTGTTTGTGGTGGCAAAGAATTGGAAATTAAGTAAATGTCCTTCAGTTGGGGGATGGCTTAACAAATTGTGGTATATGTATGTCATGGAACACTATTGTTCTATTATAAACCAGGAGGGATGGGAATTCAGGGAAGCCTGGAAAGATTTGCATGAACTGATGCTGAGCAAGATGAGCAGAACCAGAAAAACACTGTACACCCTAACAGCAACATGGTGGTGATGACCAACCTTGATGGACTTGCTCATCCCATCAGTACAACAATCAGGGACAATTTTGGGCTATCTGCAATGGAAAATACCATCTGTATCCAAAGAAAGAATTGTGGAGTTTGAACAAAACCAAAGACTATTACCTTTAATTTAGAAAAAAAAAACCATTATCTTATTATGTAATTCTGCTATCTCTTATACTTTATTTTTCTTCCTTAAGGATACGATTTCTCTCTCATCACATTCAGCTTAGATCAATGTATACCATAGAAACAATATAAAGACTGGGGGGAATATTGGGAGAAAAATTGTATGTCAGCTTAAAAAAATAGAGATCTTTCTGGGCTGGAAACCAATTCATATTCTCCTCAGAATTTCTAACTCACTCTGAGTTCGAATCTTTGTCCTTGAGGTAGCTTTCAATGGATCCCCCTTTCTGCTGGTTTTTCTTCATTTTCCTAGTATCTTGTGTTGGAGGAGGGGCTGATTCACAGACCTGTGGTGTTGAAATCCCTAGAGGCTTCGCTCACTGGGCTTAGTAACTACAAGTGAACCAGCCAGTAGGGGGTGCTAGACACTTTCTCTGGAGAGTCTGTGACCTTGATTTGTGGCCCATTCCCTAGGCCTGGGGCAGCAGAGTCTGGACTATCCTAGCACAATGTGGGCTGACCCCTCTGGTTATGTAGTTAATCTTATTCTTCTTTTAGTACACAGAGAAATCTGCTGTCCACACTTGAGCCTGGGGGAGGGGTTTACTGTGTTTGTTCTGGGAAGAGTCACTATTTCCCACAGGGATGGAGGTAGGTGTGGAGGGACTCAGGTGGAAACAGTGGGATTTCACTGAAAATATGGGGCTTTTGGCCTGGTCTTCCAGATCAGCTGAGTTGACCAGATTGATTTATAGCTGCATTCTGGAACTCTCCCACCAGGCTAGCTGGAGCTCTCCTGCCCACTGTGCACAGAGTCAAAGCTTCTGTAGCTGTTCTCAGGTTAATTCCCGGGCATCACCCCACCACCCCTGCACTGGATCTCTGCTCTTGGCTAACCTATGCTCCCCTGAGACAGACATTGTTGGTAGACGCTTTTCTCCTTTGTACTTCTCTGAGTTTTGTGGATCTATGTTCTGTCAAGAGGCTTGATTCATATTAGTTCTGAGGGAAAACCAGGGACCTTAGGACAGTTCTGGGTTCTCTCCATCAACTTGGCCAGAAGTCTCTATTATTCCCTTTTTGAACCAATTCTTTTTTTTTAGGTTTGTGAAGGCAAATGGGGTTAAGTGCCTTGCCCAAGGCCACACAGCTAGGTAATTATTAAGTATCTGAGGCCTGATTTGAACCCAGGTACTCCTGACTCCAGAGCCGGTGCTCTATCCACTGCATCACCTGCTGCCCCTTGAACCAATTTTAATGAGTATGAGGTTCAAGCTTTTTCTGCCACTCCCATTTTCTCCTCTTCACTATTCTAAAAGCACTTCCTTCTTTTTTTTTAGGTTTTTGCAAGGTAAACGGGGTTAAGTGGTTTGCTAGGTAATTATTAAGTGCCTGAGACCAGATTTGAACCCAGGTACTCCTGACTCCAGGGCCAGGGCTTTATTCACTACGCCACCTAGCTGCCCCTAAAAGCACTTCCTTAAAAGCCTCTTTTATGTGAGAAAATTTTCCTGCTCTATTTCTCCCTTCCCCCAGTTGCAAACATATTTCTCACCCCTTCATTCTTTTTAAATCATCCCAACATACATAAATGACTCACATTCATGCCTTCTGTCTATATAGACTCCTTGTTACTACCACCTAAATGATAATGTTCTTAGGAGTTACACATAGCATCTTCACATATAGAAATGTAAATAGTTTAACTTTGAGTCCCTTATGATTAAGCTTCTATTTTTAGTTTTTATCCTTCTCTAGAATATTGTGTTTGAATGTCAGATTTTCTTTTCAACTCTAATCTTTTCATCCAGCAATGCTTGAAAATTGTCTTTTTCATCATCATTTTTCCCTGATCATACCTAGTTTTGCTGGGTATTCTTGACTATAATCATACCTCCTGTGCCTTCAAGAATATCAGATTCCAAGACCTCTGATCCTTTTTCAATGGAAGCTGCGAAATCTTGTGTGATTTGAAATATGGCTCCATGATACCTGAATTGCTGACTGCTTGCAATGTTATCTCCTTGACCTGGGAGTTCTGGAATATGACTATAATATTCCTGGGAATTTTCATTTTAGGGATCTCTTTGAAGTGATTGGTGGATTCCTTCTCTTCCTATTTCACTCTCTGGTTCTAGGATATAGGGCAGTTTTCCTTGATAATTTCTTGAAATATATGTAGGCTCTTTTTTAAAATTTGGTTTTTAGGGAGTCCAATAATTCTTAAATGATCTCATCTTGATTTCTTTTCTAGGTCAGTTGATTTTCCTATGAGATATTCCCTATTTTCTTCTATTTTTTTTTCATTCTTTTGAGTTTGTTTATTGCTTCTCAATGTCTCATGAATTTATTTGCTTGCACTTGCCTAATTCTAGGAATTATTTTCTTCAGGGCACTTTTTGTACCTCTTCTTCTATTTAACCTATTCTGATTTTTAGGGAATTTTTGTTCTTCCATTTCAATTTAGCCTTTTCTGATTTTTAAAGAGTTTTTTCTTCAGTAAAATTTTATGCCTCTTCTACCATTATGTCAATTTAGTTTTTAAGGTGTCATTTTCTTAAGTATTTTTGTGCCTTTTTTACCAAACTGTTACTTCTCTTTTCATAACTGTCTTCTTTTTTCCCAATTATATCTTTTTTTAAATTTTTTTTTTATTCTCATTTTGTACAAATGTTTTTTACATTAATAAAATATTTTTATTTAAGAGTAAATGAAATACCCCCACTCCCCCATAAATATAGACTTGCTTGAGTGATAAAGTAAAGGGGAGAGAAAAAATTAAAATAAAAAATAATAATAATAATTGTAGGTATGGCCAGGTGACACAATGGACGAAGCACCAGCCCTGGAGCCACGAGCACCTGAGCCCACATCTGGCCCCGTACACCCAACCAGCACCCAGCCGTGTGACATGCAAGCTACCTGATCCCCACTGCCCTGCAAAAACCAAAAAGAAGAGAAAAAAAGACCCAAAATAAAATAGAATAGTAATAATAGTAGGGGTGGATGGGTGGTAGACAGAGCATTGGCCCTTGTGCCAGGAGCACCCAGGTCCAAATTCGGCCTCAGACAACCAACGATCAACCTGCTATGCGTCTCCAGGCAGGCCACCCAGCCCCACTTGCCCTGCACCCTCCACCAAATAATAATAATAATAATAAAATGTGCTTCAGTCTTTGTTCCAACACCAACAACTCTGTCATGGGTGGATCACATTATTTATGGTAAGTCCATAACAAAAGTTACTTCCATATTTTTCCAATGTTGTCATTGCTGATTGCAACACCCTCCTTTCTTATTCCTCCACTACCATGTACTTTATTTTCTCTCTCCTTTCACTCTGACTCTGCTGTAGGGTAGCTTAGTGGTGCAGCAGACAGATCCCTGGTCCTGGGGCCAAGAGGCCCTGAGCCCCCATACCACCTCTTAGGCCTAGCATCCACTTGGCCCTATGGTCCTGGACAGGCCTTCCATTCCCAGCCCCTTGCAAGAAGTAAAAAAGAAAATGTGTTATATCTGACCACTCTTCCCCCATGGTCCATCCTCTCCTCCTTTATTTACATCCTCACCCCTTCCCTCTGTCCCCCCTCTCTCCTTCTTACTCCAGATGCCTATACCCCATTGAATATATATGCTATTTCCTCTCCTAGCCACCTCTGATGAGAGCAAAGGTTTCCTGATTCCCCCTTGCCTCCCCCTTCCATATCACTGCAATAGCTCCTTGTAATAAAGAAAAATCTTATTATATGAAATATCTTGACCTATTCCCCCTCTCCTTTTTCTTTCTCCCATTACATTTCCCCTTATTTCTATTGACTCCATTTTTACACCATATTTTATCTTTGAATTCAGCTTTCTCCTGTGCTTCATCTATAAAAGTTACTTCTACCTGCACTATTAACTGAGAAGGTTCATATAAGTATTATCAGTGTCATTTTTCTATGCAGGAATACATGCAGTTCATCATCATTAAGTCCCTCATATTTTCCCCTTCTCCTCTACTCTCTATGCTTCACCTGAGTCCTGTATCTGAAGATCAAACCTTTTGTTCAGCTCTGGCCATTCCAACAGGAACATTTGAAATTCCCCTGGTTCATTGAAAGTCCATCTTTTTCCCTGGAAGAGGACATTCAGCCTTGCTGGGTAGTTGATTCTTGGCTGCATTCTAACCTCTTTTGCCTTCCGGTATATTATATTCCAAGCCCTACGAGCTTCCAATGTAGCTGCTCCTAAAGTCCTGTGTGATCCTGATTGCAGCTCCATGATACCTGAACTGTGTCCGTCTGGCTGCTTGTAATATTTTCCCTTTGACTTGGGAGTTCTGGAACTTGGCTATAATATTCCTAGGGGTTGGTTTTGGGGGATCTCTTTCTCAGGGGGATCGGTGGATTCTCTCCATTTCTATTTTGCCCTCTGCTTCTAGAATATCAGGGCAATTTTCCTGTAGTAATTCTTTGAAAATGATGTCAAGGCTCTGTTCCTGATCATGACTTTCAGGTATTCCAATAATTTTTAAATTCTCTTTCCTAAGTCTGTTTTCCATATCAGTTGTTTTTTCAATGAGATATTTCACATTTTCTTCTAATTTTTCATTTTTTTGGTTTTGAAGTATTGATTCCTGATTTCTGGTAAATTCATCAATCTCCTTGAATTCTATTCTTTGTCTGTAGGATTTGTTCTCCTCAGAGAGTTTTCTTATCTCTTTTTCCATCTGGTCAATTTTTCTTTTTAAAGCATTCTTCTCCTCAATAACTTTTTTTTAACTGTTTTATCCATTTGACCTAAGTTGGTTTTTAGCATGCTATTTTCTTCAGTATTTTTGTGGATTTCCTTCACTAAGCTGTTGACTTCATTTTCATGTTTTTTTTTCCCCTGCATCGCTCTCATTTCTTTTCCCAGTTTTTCTTCTAACTCCCTCATTTGATTTTCAAAGTCTTTTTTGAGCTCTGTCATAGCCTGAGCCCAATTTCTGTTTTTCTTGGAGTCTTTAGATGCAGGAGGTTGTGCTTCCTCATCTTCAGACCAAGTGTTTTGATCCTTCTTGGGCTCATTTGCAAAATATTTCTCAATTGTGTTCCTCATTTCTCTGCTTGGTCATTTTCCCAGCCTGGGCCTGGTTTTGTGGTGTTTCCTGAGCTTTTGTGACACTCCCACAAGGGTCTCAGTGTGTGAAGCTCTGTCCTTCCTCCTGGTCTGTGAATGACCATATGTACCCCACCTCTGCCACAGGGCTGAGGTGGAGGGGCTCTGCTGTTCTATGGGGGGCCTAGACTGCAATCAGGTTCTGAATGTGGTCAGAACCCTAGTGACTTGTTTCAGAGGCAGAGGACAGAGCTCGGCAGTCTCTCTCTCTTCACTCCCCTCTCTCAGCTCAACGGGCTTGTGCCCTGGGGGCTCCTGCTTACTGGCTCTGCCTGCTTCTGTTTCCGGATCTGGGCAGCCGAAAGACCACACTGCTTGCTGTGTGCCCTGAGGGCTGGGCTCCACGTGCTAGCTGTGGCAGAGGTCCCCTGCCATTCCCCCACTTTGTGCCCGGTGCTCCCTAGGGTGTAGCTCTGGAGACTCTCCCATGCTGTGAGCTGGGGCTCCCAGTGCCCTGGGGATGCCTCCAGCAGGCTGAAGTTCTTTCGCTCTGCTGGGCCACCCCTCTGGCAGGCCACCCCCTCCGACCCCGGGAAGCAGAGCCTTTCTGCTCTTTTCCAGGTTACCTTGAGTAAGAGAACTGCCTTGCTGGGTCCCTTTGTGGGTTCTGTCTCTCGAAAGTTTAGTTAGAGCCCTTAGTTTATAAGTTTTATCAGAGAGTGCCTAAGACTCCATCCTTTCTTGTCACCATCTTGGCTCCGACCCCCCCATAATTGTCTTCTATAACTCTCATTTCTTTTCCCAATTCTCCCCCTACAACTCATTTCTTTGACTAGTCCAGAAATTCATTTTTGGTCTTGGATTCAATTAACATTTTTTGAAGTATTGCTTATAACTGTTTTTGTGTTGTTTTCTTCTGAGTTTGTGTCTTGATCTCCTATCACAGTTTTTTTTTTTTAAATCAAGTTCTTCTGTGTATATGTGTGTATGTGGTTTGTTCACTTTTCTGGTCTATTCTTAGCTTTGAACTTTCTATCAAAGTTGATCTCTGCTCATCTGGGAATGGGAAAGCACTTAATCTTTTGTGTGCTGGTATTTTCAGAGTGAATCCTGAGGATCTGCAAGTTTTTGGTGTTTCAAAGGTGGTGTGATCTAGTGAGCATTGTAATCACTACTTTCCTGGTCAAAGCTCTTGTTTTTAACCTAGGAAAACATCCTGTTCTCCTGTAGCAGCAAGCACTAGCACACTTCTTGGCCCTAGAAATGTGACCAGATCTCCTGTAGCTGCATGTAGTATTGCTTCTCTCTGCCTTGAAACTGTGACCAGGGTCCTTGCACCCTTCTGCTATAACACAAGTCCTCATCACTGCCCTTAAACTTTGACCCTAAACTACATAGAAAACAGAGTTGCCAGTCATATCAGTTAAACCCAGTCTCAGGAAATGTTTGTGCATAATCAGTTTAGTGACCCCCTTTTTATCTCTAGTCTGAGAACTCCCAAAGTTGTCCCTGCTGCTGTCACTGACTCTCCAAAGTCTCATTCATACTACATCCAAGTGAATTCCAGGCTTTCCTCACCCCCAATGTCCCAAATATCTTCTGTTGACCTCCTAAGTTGTCTTAGGATGAAAAAAAAAGTTTTTCATTCTGACCTTTTATTGGTTCTTCCAAACCAAATTTTAATTTGAGAAGTTATTTTTAAAGTTATTTGGAGGGGAATTTTGGGAGAATTCAGAATAGTTGCTGTCTCTAATATGCTATCCTGGCTCCACCCTTTCTGATTATTTTCTGAAAGAAATCATTCATTATATTTAAGTGTCAGTCACCTGTGTGGTCTACCATTTTTTGGCCTAATTCCTTAATCAGGAACATTATTTTCCAAAATATTTTTACCATCCTTACCTAAGTCCACTTTTTGCATTAACATTGCCAAATATCAAGTCAAATTTGAAAGATCATAATTAATTCTTCATGGAATTTCTCTATTATTTCATTATTTCTCTCTGCAACATGGAATTAATAATATTAATGCTTTCACCACTATTTATCATAGACTCTGCAATACTGAATGATATGATATTCTTTATTGTCTTTTGAGGCACGATAAAACCAATTATTCTTCCAACTCCTTTTACTATTGAAAAATTGAAGAAGTATTAAGCCCTCACAATATGCCATAAATACAAACAAGAAAAATAATTCCTGACCTCAATGAGCTTTGCTAGTATATACAGTTTGGTTGATGAACAATTTTATTTTATTGAGAGTGCCAATTCCCTCTGTCCCTTTTATTAAATCTATTTCTATTATTCAGATTCAGAAAAGGGCCACGCAGTACCATAAATTACTCTGTATTTTTTTTTTTTTGTTTTAGGAGTTGCCAAGGTCAAAAAAAAACTGGTCATCAAGTGGTAAATCTACTTGTGACAAGCTTCTTAACTAAGCTATCCTCCAAAAAATAGACACAGTCTACTGCTACATTCAAAGGTCTTCCAATACCAGCTTCTAAATAGTAATGCAATCTGTAGTTGCAGCCTTTAAAAATCCTGAGTCGATTTCACATCATAATGAAAATACATCTCTCAAATATATGAGCTCACACTCTCAATGAATCCCTTGTAGGCTTGAATTTAATCACACATGCCAGGAAATGCTTCAGTAGAAAGAGCATTCAATGTGGAGTCAGAGGATTTGAGTTAAATTCCCAACTCTAAGATTTCCAAGGTCATTCTAAAAAGTTATATAATCTCTTTGGCCTCAGTTTCCTTCTTTGTAAAATAAGGGGATTAGATTAGGTGACCTTACAGCTCTAAATATATCATCCTATCATCCTCTGAAATTTACCAGCCATCTCTTTCCATCTTGAAAGTTAGAAAATAAAGAACAAAAAAACAAATGCTCTTCCAAACATATGGCCAACATTGAAAAATTTCTTCCTAGATCTACCACCTACACATGATATGGCATTAGACAAGTCACTTAAATTTTCAAAATCCAAATTTCTTCTCTTATCTACTACATAGAAAACTTAGCACAATTCATGTGTAGATCCTCTGAAACATATGTGTGTTAATTATTATTTAAAGCTTAAAGCCTAGGCATAGTTTTATATAATTCAAAATGAAATCTGGCTATTACAACTTCATATTCCCACTTAAAAATATCCTAAATGCAGTAAACTGGAATGAAATCCAGCCCAATTACATTATTTTCTAAAACATAAAGATTGTTTTCTTTGCCTGGTAGTGCTATTAAAATTTTTGCTGTTTCCTAGCCTCCTCGACAGTCTCATGCAGTCCCAAACATGGCTAGAAAAATAAAAAGAATAAAAATTTATATTTACATTTTTGCCTTACATAGAACTCTATGAAAAACATTTCATTTTTTAAAAGTCTAAGAAAAAAATCTCATTGCTGATTTCCATCGAGATGGACAGAAAAACAAATTCCTGACTGATTAACATTTATCACATCATTCACCCTATGATTTTTTTTAAAGAAAGGCTCAAATGCAAACTAATTGACACTATGGTTACATCTGTCTTATTTTCTCATGTCAATAAAGCACTCTGCCCAAGCTGTTAGCATTTAATCCTATTCACATTACTATCTATCAATGCAATTAGTAGGCAATTAAGAGATATTCAGATATTTTAATCATATTTTTCAAAAAAGTGCTATGACTAAAATAAAAGACATAAAAAATGCACATCTACAAATGTCAAGCCATTAAATGGTCCCAAAGATGTTTGTGCTTCAGAAATACTTCATGCTTAATAAAATCCAGATTATACATACAAGCATATATTTTCTCAAATAGCAGTCATAGATAAATCATATTATTAAAATGAGGCTTTAGTTTTACAGCCTCCTCTGATAACTGCCTCCAGTGACCTGTCATGTCCAGAATGACTGGAATGGACTCCCTCATCATTTCCAACTGAAAATTTCACTTTCCAAAAAAAGAAGGGAAATTCATAAAAAAGTTAAATTTATGGACATTATCCATTTTGAAGTCTTTGTGTGTTAAGAGACCTTTGAAGGTTTTTGAAGATTGTTTATGGAATATAAGCTCTGTAAAATCCAAGTATGGATTCAGAGACAGCTTGCATATCTGTGACCTGAATAGTACCTAGCAAAATTGGGAGTTTATAAAAAAATAATGAATTTTTGCCACAATTCATAAAGACTATTGACTTTATAGTAAGACTGTGGTTTCCTTAGTAGAGGAAGTGTCTACATTGATGAAATCATGAATCTTTAATATGATGAAATATTGTTCAAGTTATGTCAACCCTTACAGATTTTTCTTAGCACTGGTAATAGGAATGGCTTGCCATTTTCTTTTCCAGTTCGTTTTACAGAGAAGGAAATTGGGGCAAGGTTAAATGACTTGTCCAAGATCACACAGTTAGTGTCTTATGCTAAATTTGAACTCAGGAAAATGTTTCTTCCTGACTCCAAGCCTTTTCTCCACTTCACCTAGCTGGCTAATGTGGTAGGAATATATTAATAACTATATTTTACCAAATAATGATTCTTTCAAAAACTACTACAAATTGGATTACAAGAGGAATCCTATCTCCATCTAGATAACCAAAAGAAACAAAGATTACTGACATAATCAGACAGAATAGTCTCAAAAGAACCTCACTTTGTAGGAGTGTAGAGTTGTTTTTTTTGTAAGGAGTGGAGAGTTTGCCGAAAGAGGTAATCACTAGCAAAATCAAGCATGTGTCAAGGTCATAATGCTTCCTATAAATAACAAGTAGTATAAAGAAAAGAAGATTAAGTAGTGAAATTACAGTTGTCTTTAAAGAGAAGAAGGGTTTTTATATTGGGGTAGAGAAAAACTTGTTTTACTTTGTCCCTGAGAGTAGGACTAGATGCAATGGGGGAAATATAGAGGCAAATTTAGATTTGATGCAAGGAAAAAAATTTTTAATAATTATAGCAATCAAAAAGTAAAATGGGCTGTCTCACATGAGAGTAGTTTAATTCAACAAGCATTCATTAATGACTATTAAGTGAAAAATATTAGCTATGAAGAAGGAAAAAAGAAGAAAAATTAGGAAAGAAGTTGTCTTTACACTAAATTTACATTTTACTGGAGGAAGATATGTATTCAGTTAAGAAAATTCAAAATGAAAACAAAATAATTCATAAGCAAAAACACTAAGAAATTAAGCAAAATCTTTTAAAGGAAGTAGGGGGGGATAAAACAAAAGCAAAAGCAAAAAGAACAAAAGAAAATAGGACAGCTAGATGGTGCTGGCCATGGAGTCAGAAGGATCTGAATTCAAACTTGTGTCTCCTGTGTAAACCTGGACAATCAGTGGAATTCCCTTATTTGTATCATCTGCTTGTATGACCCACATGACTCTTTAGATCGCCATCAAAAGACACTACCCTAGCAGGATTGATGAAGCATACATAGAGATTGAATCTGGTTTGAGGCACCTGTCTCCAGGGGGCTCTATTTTATTTCAGTAACAAGTTAAACTGACTAGCTACATAACAAGCCACTTAACCCTCTTTGCCTCAGTTTTTCTCATTTTTTAAGTGAGCTAGAAAAAGAAATGGAAAACCACTCCAATATCTGTGCCAAGAAAACTCAAATGGGCTCTCAAATAACAGGGTGTGATTGAAAAATGACTAAACTTATAGAAGGTGATATTTGAATTGATGCTTGAAGACAAGTAGGTAATATGTGGAGGTAAAATGAAAATATAATTACTGGAATGTGTGGATAAGGGGAAATGATGTGCAATCAGTTCAGAAAGATAATCTGGATTATTACAAACTACACTGTAAAAGGAAGGTCTTATATTCCAAATAATATTTTGTTTGTTTGTTTGGTTTATTCTAGAGGCAATAGACATTGAAATTTCTTGATCAGAAAAGTGAAACAGCCAGACCTGGACTTAAGGAAAATCAGTTTGATAGCTGTGTGGAAGATAAACTGAGAAGGGAAGAAGCTGGGTACAGGGAGATCAATTAAGAGATTTACTATAAATCCTTATCACCATCAAATAATTCAATGGTTATGGTTTTCCCAATGGAAATGACACTAAAAAAATTCACTATTTTCTAATTGCTGTACATTAAGGACTACCAGGGACATTTCCATTTGACTTGCAGCTGAAACCTCCAATGTATTTTGTCTCTAGTACTAGACATTCTCTAAAAAAAGTTGTGCCAATTTTTTTCTATTTATATTCCTACCACTTTAATGCAATGCATAAATTAAGCACTAACAAATGATTTATTTTATTCATAAAAAAAGATTAGGTGAGAAGTACTAAGGACTTGAACATGGGTGACTGTCATGTAAGATAACAGAAGGGGAAGGGTGCCAGATATGTTATGTAGGTAGAATCCTCAAGATTTGAAAACTGAATGGATATGAGTGGGATGTGTAAAAATGAAGAGTCAGTGATGGCTCTCAGTTTGTAAATGTGTGTGGCTAGAAGTTGATATCCTCAACATATACAGATTATTAGGATGAAAGCTGACCTTAAGAATACCAGTGAGTTCAGTTCATAATATACTGAGTTTGAATTACCTATGGGACATTTGGGTGATGCCATGTAACAGGTACATAGATAACATGGACTAAAGCTCAGGAGAGAGGTAAGAACTAAATAAACTGATTTTGAAGTAATCTACATAGAGATGATAGCTGAATTCATGAGAGCTGATGAGATCCTCAAGAGAGAGAGACCCCCAATACCAGAAGGGTTCAAGCAAAGGTTGTGAGATATGAAAAACAAGATGTTATTCAAATATGAGGTGGAATTAAACCATCTGAGAATTCATAGGACTATAGATTTTGAGTTGTAAAAGAATTTAGAGGTCATTCAACTCCTTACTTTACATATGAGGAAACTGAAACCCAGAAATTGGCAATATGAGTTACTGACCATCACAAAGGTAGAAACAAAGATCAATTGTGAAGTCATGTCCTCTGACTTCAATCCAACTCTCTCTCTGTGTTTCACTGAACTTCAGGCTGGTCTTTTTTTTAATGAATGAAACTATGTGATTCTAAGACTTTTAATATGCTAGGAGACAAGAGTGAACTAAGAGAAGACCCATATTTGGAGACCTAGCATCCACAGACAGGATTTTTGCCAGCAGGCAACAATGTGGTAATCATGAGTATTAGCAGTTCTACTTGACAAAACATTAATCACCAAAAGCAGTAAAGTGGGCTTTGCTCAAATTTGTTACACTATACCAGAGCTAGATGATGCATGATAGAATGCTTATAAATCAAATCTTCCTGAGACTCTGTGACATTGGGAAATGTTCATTTGGGGGTTCTTTACCACTGAGAATTTTTCATTTTTATAGCTATTACTGACTTTTCTTTTTTGTTACTGAAATAAAATTCAGCCTCCTGAAGACAGGTGCCTCAAACTAGATTCCATCTGTATGGAGGCTTCACCAAATCAACTAGGGTAGTCTCTTTTGATGACAATCTAAAGAGCCATGTGGGTCATACAAGGAAATATTACAAGTAAGGGAATACTACTGAATGTCCAAGTTAGGAGTTCATATAACTGGAATCAAAATAGATCCTTTGCTCAACCTTTCTATATAAAATCTTTCACAAAATCTGTCTCCTATAATGATCAAGATTCTCTTTCTGTGGCTCATGGAAGCATCTATCCCATCTAAGGATTGTCAAAATATGAGTATATTAAGTCTGAGACACAGTGTCTTCCTTTCTGCATCATTTAGCAAAGCTGAAAAGACTTACACATTGTACTTTGTACTCAACTAAGTACATTTGTCAGAAAAGGGGGGAAAAAGGATGCAGAAAGGCAAATCAGCTGGGAGAATAGAAAAAGAATGTCTTTAAGCTGTAATAAAGAGAAAATAAATTCATGGTTAGTTTACAGTGCTCAGTGTGATTATTTGCCCTTCCTATAACATAAAAATACATATTCAAGATGTAGATAGCCATAAAAATTGGTATTAACAAGATGTCATAGATTCTTAGAAAACTGAATTCTAATCTACTAGATGCCATTCTCTAGCAAGTAACCATGTAGAGTCAAGTCAACAAACATTTATTAAACACTTACTATATATTGGGTAGGGCAGGTAGGTAGATGGTGCAGTGCAAACAGCACTACATTTGAAATCGAAAAGACTCTATCTGAATTCAAATCTGGCCCCAGACGCTTTTTAGCTGTATGATCCTAGGCAAGTCATTTACACTTATTTGCCTCAGTTTTTCATCAGTAAAATGAGCTGGAAAAGGAAATGCCAAACCATGCCATTATCTTTGCCAAGAAAACTCCAAATAGGGTCATGAAAAGTCAAACAAGACTGATGTCAAGCATTATGCTAAACACTGGGGATAAAAAGAAAGGTAAACACAGTCACTGCTCTTAAGGAACTCAGAAACTAATACAAAAAAAAGTCTTCTATGATTCTACTGTTTTATCATAATATAGAGGTGACTCAGGGTTTTCAAGAATAGATCAAAAAAGTAAAACCCTGATAGGTATTACCATCTAGTGTGCTAGACATGCATTCCCAAAAACCATATTACTGGACAAAAAACAAATAACAAAGAGACTGTAGGTACTGGAACTGTGATTTCAATGATGCAGAGAAATTCCAGTTGAAGAAACTTTCTGCCAACCCAGATGAGTACCTTCATGGTAACTTATAGTCTTGGAGAGATTCCCAGAACACTGAGATCGCATAGCTAGTATATATCTGATGTAGAATTTGAACCTAGGCCTTCTTAGTTTTGGGAACAGTTCTCTTCCCATTACATCACTGCCTCAATAACCATGAAACCTTGAAAGTTTCAGATATCTTCACCATTTCATCATTTTAAACTAATTTTACATTGCAAGAGCCCTTTGAAATTTAAATATATTTCTTGCATTGATAATGGACACCTTTTTATAAATTCTAATTACTGATTATAATCCTCAACTAAAAATCTTTTGAGTACTTAATTTAACCTGACATTAAATTAACTACTTCAAAGAAATCTCCTTCCCTATAGAAGCATACAATATTACAAAAATTATACTTACAGAGAGATCTACTTATAAAAGATGAGTAGATCAAGTCCATTTAATGGAAAGCATTTAGAACATAAGTAGGTCTGTGCATTTTAAGTACATGAAATAAAAGCAATCATTTTCTAAGTTTTGTTAATAATGGAAAAGTATTTATTCTTAGAATTATTTTAAAATTATTTTTATTTAAGCAGTGATTTGAGTTCATGTGATTGTTCTCATACACAGTTATTCACCTTTATCAGTTCTGTAAACAGAGTATACAAAAAATTTCAAGCACGAAAATCAAGAAACAAATGAGGAGATAACGCATTACAGGCATGGGGGGGCAGTCAATTCTACAGGGGAAGTGATTTCACATCAGAAGCCATGAGCAACTAAGAGGACAAGAAGGATTCTTGCAAAAGGTGGAATGTGAGCTGAGACATGGAAAAAGTCATGAAAAACAAGAAGCAGAGGTGAGGAGATAAAGCATTACAGGCATGGGGGACAGTCAATTCAAAGACATAGAGGCAGGAGAAAGAGGGCATATATCAGGAACAGAATGGAAACCAGGAATGTTGGATCACAGAGTGAATGAAAAAGAATATTTTTTTCACCAGAAATTAGAAGGGGGGGGCAGCTAGGTGGTGCAATGAATGAAGCACCAACCTTTGGAGTCAGGAGGACCTGAGTTCAAATCCAACCTCAGACACTTAATAATTACCTAGTTGTATGAGCTTGGGCAAGTCACTTAAGCCAACTGTCTTTTCAAAAAAAACTATGGAAATGTAGAAAGGAATCAAGTTATGAAGAGATAGAATTGCCAAGTATATGACTTTCTATTTAATATTGAAAGTTATGAATGTAATTAAATGGGAGACTGACATAGGTTGAACTATGCTTTAGGAAAATCACTTTGGCAGCTTAATGAAGGATGTATTGGAATATGGAAAAACAAGTCATGGAGATGAAATAGAAAGCTATTGCAACAGACTGAGAGAGAAGTGATAGGAATTTAAGCTATGATCACATAAGTAGAGAAGGAGTTATGTATTACAAAATGTTGTGAAGACAAGAAGTGGCAAGAGACTAGATATATGAGATGAATGAAGGTGAAGAGTGAAGGATAACACCAAGGATGTGGGTGTGGGTGACTTGGAGGACATAAGAGCCCTTGCTAGTAATAGTATTATTAAGAAGAGGAAAAGGTTTGGGAAGGGAGGAGAGAAGGAGAAGGAGAAAGATAAGGAGTTGCTTTTGACATACTGAATTAGAAACACTTACATTACCTACAATTCAAAGAATCCAAGAGGCAGTGGTATAGGACTACAACTAGAAAACAAGAAGTTGGATATCTAAATCTGAGAATTAATTTTGTAGAAATGATCATTGAAACCAAAAGAGCTAATAAGATTATCAAAAGAGACAATATATAGGGGAAAAGGAAAGGGGACTCAGGACACAGTCTTAGAAGAAAGATACCATTAATGAGACAGAGATAAAGAATTAGTGAAAGAAACAGAAGACAGTTATGGAGAAATATAACATTATAATCTGGACATGCAATGTAATAAAATATATGATCACTCATATAAAAGTTTTGTGCTATAATTACATCCTTAAATTTTACTTACCTCTAATAGGACCATGAAATTACATTAAATTCTGTATTTAAGTATAAATCATACTAAGAGATCAAAGATTGAACAAAAAGCCATATGCCTTTGGCAAAAGATCTTCCTTATGTAGAAACAGCTATTATTCCTGACTACATCATTGCTACTTTCTTATATTAGCTCCTAAGGGAGGTAGGTCAGAAAAACTAAATTATTCAAAAACAAAACACTTAGCAGGATCATGGTGGCCTGATATTTCAAGTAGTAGTAGGGAAAAAATTTACATTTGTGAGATTAAAAAAAAACAAGTTAGTCGCCATCTCAGTTCCCACAAACATACACAGATAGTTACAGGAAAATCTTGGAAGACCTATATGAAATAATATAAAGTAAAGTGAGAAGAACCAGAAGAACCATATACAAACTAACAGCATTATCATAAAGATAAATAACCGTGAAAAACTTAGTAACTGAGGATACACCACAATTCAGAAAGACTCAATGAAAAAAATCTATTCACATTCAGCTCCAGATTGGAACTGATGGACTTAGAGTGCATTGAAGCATTTTTTCCCCTTTCTCTTGCTTTTTTGGGGAGCATGACATGCAAAAATTTGTTTTGCATTAATATATATATATATGTATATGTATATATATATACATATACATATATATATATATGTATATATATGTAATGGGTTTCATTTTTCTCACCTTCTCAATGGATGGAGGAGGAGTGGTAAGTAAAAGATAATTTTGACCTGAAGATATATTCTAAAAAACTAAACATAGATATATATTTTTGAGTTTTGAGTTGGGTTTTTTTCTTAACTTAGGATTCTAGTGACAACCTTATTTCTAAGGTATGGTGATAAAAATAATCCTTAGGATTTGAGACCAATTCAAAACTCATTTAGGAGTGATTGTACCTTTGCAGAATAAGGCTGGACCATGTTTTTTTAAGTGTTCTATGAGACTGCAATATAAAGTTTGATTCCATTCCATTTAAATTATTTATCTTCTATGATATCACAATTTTTAAAAAATGTGTCATGTCATAATTTTAAAATCATGAATACTGTTATATGTGAGTATAGGCATCAAAATTATGTTCTACATCTAAAATTTTATCTAATTGTTCTATAACAGAAAAAATTTATTTAAAATGTGTGATATTTAGTGACCCAAGAAGGATTAGGCTAATGCCTGTAAGAATAAAGAACACAATATCAATATATGAATATGGGCTCTATTGTTCTCTTACTTTGAGGAGTTTGATCCACTGCTTTCAGCAAAGCATCATTTCAGGCACTCAGGAGATTAAAACTTTTAAGGAACACAAACCAACCTCAAAAATCTTACATTATACTTGTGGAGACACAGAAACTCTAAAGGAATTTCCAATGGCAATCATTTGCTAACCAAAGAACATCTGCCTTGATTTATAAGCATCAAAATATAAAAATCATAGATCTTCAGTTTTGGAGCTGGAAAATAATATTAAAAAATCATCAATCTAATTCTTCCCTTTTAAATACAGAAAAACTGAAGTCCTGATCAAGGTCAAAGAGAGGTAAGAAATGGCAGAGGGAAAATTCAAAACTCTAGCTGAGACTCCTAAAACAATACTGCTTTCATTATATTAAACAAGAAAATATGTCAGGAAATGTAAGAAGTTCAATTTAACATAACTCTGCAAATTCAAAAATTCTATTCTTCTAGGATTGAAATTTAAGAAAAGCAGATTTTTAGCTCAAATAAAGTTGACAATAAATGTGTAAACTGAACTCTTAATTAATGAATTTGTTAATTGGTCCATAACACTAACATGTATACATAGAAGTTTAATGACATGTGGAGATCTTTTATAGTAGGAAAATTACAGTTTCAAATCTGACTTTAATAATAAAATGAATTTTTCAACACTCAGTTTATAGTCATTTTGCCAAACTGTGACCACACTCAGAAGGATTATTAAGTAAATTAAAATATTACCTTCCATTTATGACTGATCAGATTGAGAAGCTAATGTTTAGAATATTTTATCCACATATTTTTTGCTACAAAAATTCAATCAAATTAAATTAGCATGTATCTATATATATATATATATATATATATATATATATATATAAAAAATATATGCCTGATACAAACTAAAAACATTGTTAATATGTGGGAATTCAAAATAATTTTATGCTATCTCTCCTCAAAAAGTTTGTAATGAGACTGAGGAGGAAAAAATCCAGATTATTATTTTAGTAAAAAATAATTCATAATCTTCACCCTTCCATAACTTAAAATAATTATCATCTTTTAATTTCTTGCCCAATTTACGTTTTCTATCCTAGTCCTGAAGGGATCTGTATGAAAATTTATCTTCCCCATTCCAATCCTTACCATCAGTTTACTGACAAAACTTTTATATATGTTGCTTTCAAAACTAAGTATATAATACATATATACATTCTCTTTCAAAGAAATTTCTTCCATTTTTCCCAGCATTCTTTGAAAATTCCACTTGTCAATGAGATTTTCTATTCAATCATTTTTATATAAGAGATATGCCTTATCTACAAGTTTGGTAAATAAAAATGGGATCATCTTTCAACAGTGCCTTAAGTTTCATGAATATGTTCCTTGGCCTTCCTTGTAAATCACAAAATGAGCAAATCTCTAACAGAAAGAGGGAAATTTTTATTTATGATTCTGCAATAAAGTTCCATAACAATCTTTAAGATACTTGAACACAGTTATCATGTTCCTCTACCCAAGTTTTTTTCTTCAATTCCCAGTTTCTTCAAATAATCTTTATGTGTCATGATCTCCAATCTCTTCACTGATTACTCTCCGAATATATTTCAATTTATCAACGTTATTCCTAAAATATAATGCCACAAGTTGATTATTGTCATATTTGTCATGACTAGGGTCCCACCACCTTCATTCTGGTCACTATGCCCCTGCTAATGTAGATCTAGGATTACATTAGGTTTTTTTTTTCACTATCTATAGCACTGTTGTCATGTTGAGTTTGCAGTCCAATAAAACCCCCTATTTTTTTAATGTTTTACTTTTTAAGAGAACTGTCACTTCCCAGTATCTTTCTCATTACCATCTGCACCCATACAAATAGAACTCTTCTCTGTAACTAAGAGATGTAAAACAAATTGACACATTTTCCATGTCTCAGAATGTATCATCATTAGTCCATCACTTCTCTGCTGAGAGAAGGAAGGTATGCTTCACTACCATTCTTCTGAGTTCAAGATTGGATGTTGCATCAATTGTTATTCTAAGGTCTTTTGATGCTATTTTACTTTACATACTATAGTCATGATAAAAGCAGGTATCCTAGTTCAACTTATTTCATTCTTCATCAGTTCATAAAAGTTTTCCCCATAATTCCATGAATTATTCTTATTTGATCTCTTCATAAAACAATTATATTCTAGGACATTCAGATATCACAGTCTGTTCAATCATCCCCTAATCGATGGTAACTGTACTCTTTCCAGTTCTTTGCTACCACTACTACAAAAAAATCTGACAAATATTTGTGTATACATGGATCTTGTTTCTCTATCTTTAAATTAATTCATGTATAAGCCTGATAGTGGTATTGTTCATCAAAGCTAAGTATAATTTAAAATGATGATCTTTTTTAACTCTAATTTCAAATTCAGATAATGTACAGTTCCACCACAATTCTTTAGTGAGTATTATTCTTCCCAACATTCCTTATAATATTTACCTGTTCCACTTTTTTGTTATTTTTGTCAATCTAATGGATATGAAATAAAATTGCAGCATATTAATTTGCCCAGATTTTTTTACAGGAATGGTCATGTGGACACATTGTCTTCCACCTGCCCCTATGCAGTTAATTTTTTAAACAAAGTACATAACTTTATATTTTCCCTATATGACTAGAATAGATGACTTTTAAGTCAACTATAAGAATCTACATTTTTATGAATTATATTAATAAAATGTGTTCATGAATTTTAGCCTAATAATTTATTAATTATATAAAATGGCCCTCTGATCATAAAATAAATCAGAGGGAATATTGCTACATAAAACCAGTTTTCATTTTAGTTTTCAAATCAGGTCACATTCTACCATTTAGCAAATCATTTTTAAAAATTTCTTCACATCCCTATTTTGCTATTAAAATATGTTCAACTACTAATAGATTTCATAAATATAACCCTTCAACTGAGAGGTAGCTAGGTGGTACAAGAAGGCAGCTAAGTGAAACAGAAAAGAAAGTTGAGCAGATGTTGAACTCAGAGTTAAAACCCAAATTAAAATCTGTCATCAGATTCTAAGGCCTTAGGCAAGTCACTGAACATCTCTCTGTTTTCTCAACTATAAAGTATGAGTCATAATAGCACCTACCTAGCATATCTAGTAGGTGGTTAATAAATGCTTGTTTCCTTTCTACCTACTCATCTGAAAGGCAAGTTCTTCCTTGCTCATGTACTGTGTTTATGATGTAACTTTTATATCTATGTCATATCTATTTGGGCCCTCCCTTGGTATATGGTGATGTGAGGTGTAGTGCTAAACCTAATTTTTTTCAGAATGCTTTCCAAATTTTCTTTCAGATTTTGTCAAATAGTAAATTTCCTGAGTATCTGATATCTTTAGGTTTCATGAATACTAATCTATTAGGTTTGCTTTCTTTGATAAATCTGTTCTAGTGTTTTAACCATAACAAACTGCTCATGCTATTCCTTCTTACTTCTCATTATTTTTTCAAATATTTTCCTTGAGATTCTTGCTATTTTGTTCCTCTATTTGAATTGTGGTATTATTTTTTCTATTTCTATAAAGTTATTATTTGGTAGTTTGATTGGTATGGCACTGACTAAATTGATTTAAGTATTGTCAAAGTTACTTGAATAGATGAAGTCTACCAATGTGCAATTAATATTTATCCAATTATTTAAATTTAATTATATTTCCATAAAGAGTGTTTTATAGTTGTAACCACATAGTGTAATTCTTGTGATTTTATTAGAAAGGTAGGCTTCCAAGGATTTTATACATTCTGTAACTATTTCAAATAGATTTTCTCTATTTATTCCAACTGGGAGGTTTTTTTGGGTGACATACAGAAATGCTGATGACTTATATGGATTTATTTTAAACCCTGTAACTTTGCTAAAATTATTATTTCAACTAATTTGGGGTTGATTGTATCATCAAATCATCTGGAAAAAATGATAATTTGATTGCTCCACTGCCTATGCTTATTCCCCAAACTGCCTTGTCTTATATTATCGTTATAGTTGTTATTTCTAGCAATGTATCAAATAGTAGCAATGCCCCTAGAAAGTTTGGTTTTACCCTGCTTTTATTGAGAAAAGCTCTAGTTTGCCCCATTGTGCAAATGCTTGCTCCTGGCTTTAGGCAGATAATGCTTTCTAGGTTATACATAGTATTATTTGTTTCCTATTCTATTTGCTTGTTTTTTCCTCACAGAAAGAGGTGATGTATGTTGTCTGTGCATGGCACAACATAGCTTGTTGACATGATTTTGGTTGTTATTATAAATAAGGCTATTATGTTTATAGTTTTCCTAATACTTAAACAACTTTGTAATTCTGATATAAACTTAAGTTGGTTGTAATTTTATATAACTTCTAAAAAAATATTGTTAAAATATCTTTACTAATATTTTATTTTTAAATTTAGATTCAGTAATGCATCATGTACTCCTTTTGTAATCTAGTGAAGTCTTTGTACTCTTTTAAACAATTTGAACAATTTAAATAAAGCAAAAAGTATATAGCATTATAAAATAAATTAATAATGTGAAAATATTTTTATCAAAATATTTTAAAATAAGTTAATGGGTTCCAGGTTAAAAATCTCTGGTGTAGTTTCCCCTTTCTTTATTTCATCCCCTTTTTATAGGGGGAAAAAGTTGTATTTGCATCAGAAAATGAATTAGGTAATATCATATGCTTGAAAATAATCTAATATTGGAAATGCTATGTGAATTTTTGTGAGTGTACCTCCTGCCTTCTCTTGATGTTGATGTTGAGTGTTGTATTATTTAAGCTAAATGGTCAAAACAAGGATGGACAAACTTACAGGGTGCCCTAAATGGTCTGATTCAAGAAGGCAAAATCTAATCACTTCCTCTTATCTACTACTTTCTTTCTTTTTAAATGTGGTAAGAAAGTAAGAAAGTAACAGGACCTCCCTAATCTTAATTCCAATCCAAGATACTCAGCTTCAAACTTCAGTCTTGGTTGTACTCAGGGGTTATAGTCATACAGATTTGCTAGCTTTTTCCACCTACTTTTTCCCCCAGTATACAACAAGTCAGGTCAGCTACTTCTTGACGTGGTACATAGTCACAAGTCTGACTTCTGATCCCATTTCTTACTGTGTGCAGTCCAAACAGCATCCATGACCCAGCCTCAGAGTCTGAGGGACACAACTGCTCTTTATAAACATAAAATTTTATTTTTTCCCATGTTAAAACAATTTTAACATCATTTTTAAGTTTTGAGTTTTGAATTCTGTCTATCCTTCACTCCCTCTCTCCTCCCTTTTCTCTGAGAAAGCAAGCAGGCTAACATAGGTTATACATGTACAATTATGTAAAACATTTCATTATTGATCATTTTGTTCAAGAAGGAAGGAATGAAGGAACAAACGAAGAGGAAAAGCAGTATGCTTCAATCTGCACTCAAACAATATCAGTTCTTTTTCTAGAAGTGAATAACATGTTTTATCATAAATCCTTTGTGATTATCTTGGATTATTATATTTCTGAGAATAGCTAAACAGCATCATAGTTCTTCATCATATAATATTATTGCTATTGTGTGTGATGTTTTCCTGGCTCTGCTCATTTCAACCAGCATCAGTTCATTTAAGTCTTTCCAGGTTGTTATGAAATCATTGTGCTCTTCATTTCCTTAAACTCAATAATATTCCATCACAATTATAAACTTATACTCAATTGTTCAGTCATTTCCCAATTGATGGGCACCCCCTAATTTTCTGAGCTGCTATAAATACTTTTATACAAATAGGTCCTTTTCCCTTTTTAAAAATCTCTTTAGTAAACAGACCTAGAAGTTGTAGATCAAAGGATATTTACAGATTTTATATCTCTATGATCATAATTCCAAATCGTTCTCCAAATGGTTGGATCAGTTCTCAACTTCACCAACAGTGCATTAGTATCCCAATTTTACCATATCTCCTCCAACTTTTTTGTCATATTACCTGATCTGATAGGTATGAGGTGGTACCCCAGAGTTGTATTAATTTAATAAAGAATTTTAGATTTAGGCATTTTTTTTTCAAGTGACTTTTAATAGGGGGCAGCTAGATGGTGCAGTGTATAGAGCACTGGCCCTGGAGTCAGGAGGACTTGAGTTCAAATCCGTCCTCAGACACTTAATAATTGCCTAGCTGTGTGACCTTGGGCACATAATTTTTTAAACAAATTTTATATAAAATGACTTTAATAGCTTTGATTTCTTTGTCTGAAAACTGCCTGTTCATATCAACTGACCATTTAGTAATTGGGGAAATGACTTATATTCTTATAAATTTTACTCAGTTCTCTATTTTTGAGAAATGAATTTTTATCAGAAATACTTGCTGAAAAATACTTTTGTCTGAGGGACAAATAAGTATTTAATGACCCTTTTCTGCCCCCTTACAAAGCATATAACGTCAAATCCCATGCCTGCATCTGCTACTTTCTTTACTCTGGCACACAGTTATACCTTGCATTGGTTCTTCCTACTGTGCCATATTTGCAGCTATCCCAGAGATTGATATCTAAACATCAGAATATGAAGTGGTTTTCAAGACTGCTGAATTGGCATTTCATATGTCACCCTGGCCCTGAACTGGACAAATGATTCTCTCCAGGTTTATGTCTTCTGGAAAACTATACTGAGGATTAGGATCCTTCTACTTAAGGTCTTCATCTCCAATGCAGAAACTCCAGCTGTAAATCAACTATGACTGAGGCACCTAGGATCTTTAATCTCTCAAACGTCAAGTAGGTCCTTCAATCTCAATCACCATTTGGTTACTTGTGCTCAGGAAAGGAATAAAAAGCAGAAAAAGATGGCTGAGTCCCTTGCTGAGCCCTGTCTTTAGTAGCTGTGTGGCTACAGCTTCTATGTTGCTGGATTGGAAGAAATGGTGCTATCCCTGCCCTACTGATTCATAGGATGGCTAGCAAAATTCTTGCTATATAAAACTGTCAAAGGAAAGGAAAGGAAAGGAAACTTTTTTATTGACACATTCCCTCTCCTTCTATTATTATGATGGAGTATGGGAAGGACCAAAAGAAAATACAGGATTTTTTTTTGTATACCAAAGCATCAAAACCAGCATCATTCCACATTTCCCCTAAGTAGCAAGGATATAGGCTCAGTACTCCATGGGGAGTTCCCTAAGTGGGGCAGACAAGAGTAAGACGTGTTGTTTACACCTTAATTTCATAAGTACTAACAAAAAGAGCTCACAGAAGAACTTGGTTTTACATTCTCACTTCCAAGATTCTAATGAGTCCTGTTAGAATTTATTCCTCAGTTGAAAGGGAAGTATTTGGTTCTCTTAGATAGTAAATGGATTCACCAACAATCTGGGTCCCTTTGAGAACATAAAGAGTTCAATTCTAATTGTAATCAGAAGGTTTAATTCATTATCACACAATATGAAATTTAAAGGGGATAACTTCAATGCAGGTGATGAGAGACAGAGACAGACAGAAACAGAAAATGAAAGAGAGAGAGAGAGAGAGGAGAGAGAGAGAGAGAGAGAGAGAGAGAGGCATGAGCATTTGTGTGTGCATCCAGCCTTTGAATTCCCCTTCAGCTATCTGTTAGACATTTCAAACTGAAGATACCATCACATAAGCATCTCAAACATACCATAAACTGAACTCATCTCTTTTTCCCTCCCTCCAATCTTCCCTCTTCCAAAAGTCCCTTTTCTTCCTATCTCCCATGTTCATAACTTTAGCATTATCCTCTTAAATTCTCATTCCAAATATCCAAAGTGTCATAATTTCTTGCTGTTTTTTTCACCACGCCTCTTACATTCAACCCCTACTACCCACTTTATTAACAAACACTATTACCATATCTCAGACCCTCATCACCTTTCACCTATAAATTACTGAAACAATCATTTTCATTGCCTTATGTCTTATGTCTTATGTCACTCAAATCCATATTATATTAATTTTCCTTAAACACACATCACAATCTGTTAAATCTGGTGGCTGCCCATCATTGCCTATAAGCTAGAATATAAGTCCATCTCTTAAAGTCCACAACAACAGCTCAAACTATCTAAATTGGCCATTGGATCCATTACAAGCACACTCCAGTCAAAGTGGTCTTCCCCCTCTTCATTATACAATCCTTCCTTAAACATCCTTCTGTCTACTTTTGCACTATCATTCAACATATCTGGTATGCACTTCCTTCTTACCTCTAACTCATAGAGCCTCTCTTTTTAAGAGGGTCTTTATAATGGAGTTCAAGTACCATCTATATGAAGGCTTTCCCCATTCTCTAGAATGCTAATATTCTCCCTTCCCAACTATCTGATATTTACTTCTATGTGTTCATTTTGTTCATTTATATATACTTATATATTTATTTGTTGTCTTCCCTATTAAAATTCAAACTGCTAGCAAGTAGAAATGCTTTATGTTCTTTGTAAAAGTATATCCGGAACCTATCACAATATCTAGCATCCAAATGATATTTACTACAAACTACTTGACTAATTGGTAACATTTGAACAAATAAAATGTAAAAAGAAGTTTTATTTTCAGTGAAAATTCCTCCATAGTTTTAAAAGCAAAAAAGTTTTAAAATAACTTTTTAAAGTTTTAAAATTCTTTAAGATCAATTAATCACAAGACAGAGCTAGAAGAGATCTCAGAGATTATCTAGTCCAAGTAAATATGTCATTGATGGAAAGTGCTGGTGGGGGGAAGAATCTATTCAGAAGTCAGTGTCACATCTTTTTAACTAATGAATTGCAACGCACATTCCCATACCACTATTACTAAACAGGAACTTGGCCTCTAACACTCAAACTAAATTCATACTCCTTTCTGGCATGCCTATATCCAACACCATCTGTTATAATGGCCTTATGCCTACTTCTATGATGATAAGCCACTTTTAACTGGGCATAAAAATCCTAAAATAAATTGGGCTTAGAAAATGGTGTATAAAAACTGGTGAATTTTTTTCTGCTACTTTATTTTTTGATGGCACAACAAACCCATTTTTAAATAAAACCCCAACACTTCACCTTACAAATTATGACAGTTAATTGGGGGGGTGTCTTTGAGAAGGTCAAACTAAGCTATAAAATTAAGCTGTAGAAGGAAATGTATCTTTGCCATGATAACACCAAATGGAGTTGAAATGAAGGGTCAGACATGAATGAAACAACTGGACAGCAACAGCCAGATTATGAAGGGTTTAAATGAGAGATGCACTTCATGAAAGAAATGGCATTTGACTTTGTTTCCACAGAATGGATAGGAATGTAATTGGTAAAGCAGGACAGAAAAGTCATACCAGGTATAAGAAACCACATGAGCAAAGGTATGGAGATGGATATTCTTCAACTCATATATTCTGCTTGAGTTTGAATTTCTTGTTTGAAAAATATACATTTAAATTTTCTCAAATTAAATTCAGGGGATCTGAGATCAGCCACATAAACATAGTAAAATAAGAGATTTGAAGCAAAGAATTGAGTATAAGGGGGCAGCTATGGGTAATGGATAAAGCACCAGCCCTATAGTCAGGAGGCTCTGAGTTCAAATTCAGCCTCAGACACTTAATTACCTAGCTCTGTGATCCTGGGCAAGTCACAACTCTATTGCCTTGCGAAAAAAACAACAACAACAACAACAAAAAAGAACTGAGTAGAAGATCAGTCACTACCCAGAGAATTCCCCTCAGTTGCCTTACCCTCTCGAGTGACAAAATGAGGAGACCAAAAAGAATTTGAATATTAGACTGTAGAGACTAAAGGAAGAGAGAGCTCTTGAGGACTGGTGAAAGGACTGCCCCAATAATTTTGCTAAAAGGGTACAATGTAGCAAGAAGGGAGCTATAAAATCTTTATAAAACCTAAGTCAGACAGATGTTATAATCAGAGATATTGCACTAAAATAAACAGTGAATGCAGAATTTAACAGATCTAGAACTTCCATGAATGACTTGACTAGATAGCTGCACTTTTTAGACTTTGGCCCCTAGATTGAGGATTCTACTCCTGTAAGGAATAATAATAAGCCCATCGTCACCATAACTCTGAGGACTTTTTTCATAGGAATGGAAAGTAATTAATTTTCTCAAATCCAATGACTTGGGTAGACCTATTTAAAACAGCTTTCCTTATATTTCTTGGTTTTAAGATTAAAAAAAAAAATTGCAGAGCCTACTCGTGTAAACTATGAAACCATAGCCATGGACTCGAATTAAAGCCAGAATGTGGAAACAGTGAAAAATTCCCCAAACACTTGCCACATGACAGTATGTAGATATTTTTCAGTGATTGCAGATCACAAAAGGAACAACTCAATGACAATATAAGAAAACACAAGTGACCCTACTGTATTTGAGGTGTCTTCTGCAAGTGTGCCCTGAATACCCATATGCATCCCTCCATATGTTTCCTCTTAGGCATTCCTCTACATATGAACTCTGGCCCAATGTGATTCACATGAATATATCCTTCTACACATATATTCTGGTTACACATTGCCTATGTGTTTGGCACTCATGTTTTTCTTAGGTTTGCCTACTCCTCCCAATAATGGTGTGTATATATATATATATATATATATATATATATATATATATATATATATAATTTGTGTATATACAAATATATATTTCATGCAGAAATATTCTACTCACTATTTTTCTTATTAGCTTTGAATTAATTATGTCTGCAAGCTAAGTGCCAATAAAAATATCAGGGATCAACTGATTTACAAAGTTAAAAGAGTGATTTCCAATTTGGAAGGTTACAATGAACCCACTAGAAAAAGAACTGTGTTTGACAAAGTACGAAGTATCAAAGACAAATGGTCAGAAATCTTATAGGATACTCATTCAACCTAACATTGTGGTTTTTCTCTTAGGGACAACACATACAAAAGATAAAAGTTCTGTCAAAGACTATTTTAATCTTATTTGGGTGTCTACATTTTAACATAATAAAATTCCTCTAACAAATTCATATATTTACTTTGTGATATATATTGTTATTCATATAGTTATTATAGAAAAATATAAAGGTCTTATTTATTTAATGGAGTACTTTAAGCCTTATGTTGAGCTTTAGATGGAGAATAAATGTGACATATCCTTTTTTTTATTTAAGGCAATGGAGTGACTTGCTCAAGGTCACACAGCTAGTTAATTATTAAGTGTCTGAGGTCAAATTTGAACTCAAGACCTCCTGACTCCAGGGCTGGTGCTCTATCCACCTAGCTGCCCTGTAACATATCCTTTCAAATGCAAATACTAAATTCAAAGAAACCTAACAATACCAGCTTTTTTATATTATAATCATAACCAAAGCACTAATTCATTTGCTTTTTATACCATACAACTAACCAGTTACAAAGTATTTATGTTGCATAAATTCAAACAAATAATTTGTTTTAACCTTCATAATTTAGGGGAATTCATTTTTACTTTCGACTCTTTAATGTAATTTTTTTTCACATAGGATAGTCAGTCAAATAAAAACAGTGTAAGCCTCCAATAGCTAATAACTAAATCTGTTTCCCTCTTTCTTCCACCTTGAGTAGACTAATTTATCATGAGATGGATCAATATAACATAACATAACTACTAGCAGACAGAAATTGAGCTGGATATTCCTGTTAGCTGTTTTCAAAAGCACTCTTATAATAGACTCCATGGGGCTCTTGATATTCCTCATTCTCATATGTGGCACTGTAGGGACAGTGGAAAGGGAGGGGAGAGCAGGCATGATGGACACTGTGTGACAATAGCAACACAACAAGGATTTCTCAACCTTAGCACAGAATTTTCAGGTTTACAAGGAGGTGGCAGGCAGCATCAGGACAGATGGAGGACACCATCAGAGAAAAGTAGGATTTTAGAAATGAAGTCAGAATGGTATTCCAGAAATACAAACATCTTGTGTTTCAAAACTAATTAAACAATGCATAGATGGATGCAGAGCAAAAACTGAAAAGGAATGGATGGGGCCAGAATGGTGGAGTTAAGACTGGGACTCCCTCAAGCTCTCCCCCAAACCTCTCTAAATACTGTTAAACAATGATTCTAACCAAATTCCAGAGTGGCAGAACCCACAAAAAGACTGATGGAAACAATTTTCCAGTAAAAATCCTGTTGCACTAGGTTTGTTAGAAAGGGTCCAAGGCATAGCCCAGGCTGCTCCAGAGTAAACAGGTCCCAGCAATCCAGGAACAGACTGCCAGGCACCTGAATCCCTGGAGACACCTAGGTCCATGGCAACAGTGGCAATTTCCAAACTTCTCTGCCGAAGGATTAGCATGAACAATTGGGAAGGTCAGCAAGGAAAACTCTGTAGCACCAGAATGACAGCAAAGCCCAGTCCAATACAGGTCTCAGTATAGACCCAATGCCAGGGGACCAAGAGCAGGCCTGAGGAGCTACCGGGCAGGGAGCCAGCCATACCAGAGATGGTAAGAGGGTCAAGGATAATGCTATCTCTTAGGCCCATGCTCAAATCCAGGTCCTAATCTGGTGCCCCAGTCTCAGAAAAAAGAAGCAGAAGCACAATAGAGCTTACTGTTTGCAATAGAATAGGGACTCTCCTCACAGTTCCAGGGCAGAGGGGAGTGTCTAAGGTCATACACAAACCAGGGCACAAGCCAGAAGAGAGGTCAGAGCCTCTCAAAAGACCTTGGAGGGATTAAGAACTTTTGCAGGTTCCTGAGAGATAACCCTGGAAACAGCAACAAAAACCCTCAAAAATTTGGGAGAGTGAGTCCTCCATGGAAACAAAGTCCCACCTTATCAAAGTGTTATAATCAAATCATAGCCTGGGGAAATAATCAAACAACAAAAGGAAAAAAAATCAGACCATAGACACTCAGAAGGTAACAAAGTCAAAGCTTCTGAATCTAAAGCTTCCAAGAAAAATATGAATTGATCTCAGGCTGTGAAAGATCTCAAAAAAAAAGGGAGGTAGAGAAAACAATTGGGAAGAGAAATGAGAGCAATGCAGTAAAATAATAAAAACTGAGTCAACAGTTCAATGAAAGAAATACAAAAAAAAAATACTGAAGAAAATAACATCTTAAAAACACAGTTTAGGTCAAATGGGAAAAGCAGTTCAAAAAGGCCAATGAGAAGAATGTCTTAAAAAGCAGAATTGGCCAGACAGAAAAGAAGATACCAAAGCTCTCTGAAGAAAATAATTCCTTCAAATGTAGAATGAAGCTAAGGGAAGCTTTTGATTTTGTGAGAAATCAAGAAACAATAAATAAAACGTAAAGAATGAAATGAAAAACAAGAAGACAATGTGAAATGTCTCACAGGAAAAAAATGGACCTAGAAAACAGATCCAAGGGGTGGCTAGGTTGCGCAGTGGATAGAGCACCAGCCCTGGAGTCAGGAATACCTGAGTTCAAATTTGGCCTCAGACACTTAATAATTAGTTGTGTGACCTTGGGCAAGTCACTTAAACCCCATTGCCTTGCAAAAAAAAAAAAACTAAAAGAAAAAAGAAAAAAAAAAGAAAACAGATCCAGAAGAGATCATTTTAAAATTATTGGATTACCTGAAAGTCATGACCAAAAAAAAAAAAAAGAACTTAGACTTCAAAGAATTCTCTAGGAAAACTACCCTGATATCCTAGAAGCAGAAGGTAAAATAGAAATTGAAAGAATTCACCATTCACCTTCTGAAAGAGATCCCAAAATGAAAACTGTCAGGAATATTATAGCCAAATTTCAGAACTCCCAAGTCAAGGAGAAAATATTATAAGCAGCCAGAAAGAAACAATTCAAATACCGTGGAATCAAGATAACACAAGATTTAGCATCTTCTACATTAAGGGCTCACAGGGCTTGGAAAATGATATTCCGAAGGCAAAAGAACTTGGATTACAACCAAGAGTTAAGTACCCAGCAAAACTGAACATACTCTGTAAGGGAAAAATATGAACAGTCAATGAAATAGGCGATTCTCAAACTTTCCTGTTGAAACACAAGTTTGATCTTCAATTATAGGTCTC
Organism: Macrotis lagotis; assembly: GCF_037893015.1. Classification (NCBI taxonomy): domain Eukaryota; kingdom Metazoa; phylum Chordata; class Mammalia; order Peramelemorphia; family Peramelidae; genus Macrotis; species Macrotis lagotis. The sequence goes on along the minus strand of NC_133661.1, from coordinate 143,941,604 downwards.
AGAGGGTAGATGGGAAGAGGAAATCATGAGGGATTTAATGATATTGAATTACTTATATTCCTGCATGAGAAATAATACTGATAAGTTGTGTGAACCTTCTCTTTTATTAGGGCAGTTAGAAGGAGCATTTATAGACAAGACAGGAGGAAGTTGAATTAATATAATATATTAAAAATATGGAATTAAAGAGGGAGAAAGGGAAAGGAGAGGAAGATAAAAGAAGCAAGAAAAAGCTTTTGTAATGGAGTGGAAGAGGGGAAGGTAAGGAAGAGTTAGTGAGTCTTTCATCAGAATTAGCCAAGAAAGAGAATAATATGCACACTCAATTATGTATAGAAATCTATCTTACCCAAAAGGAAAACAGGAGAAGAAAGGAATGGGAAAAGAGGGAGAGAGAGAGAGAGAGAAGGGGGAAGGGATATAGTTGATAGAACAGAGGGAAGATCATGAGAGAGGTTAGTCAGATACCACACACTTTTGAGGAGGGAAAGTGTGAAAGGAGAGAGAATAGAATAAATAGGGGTGAGGGAATAGAAGGAGGGAAATAAAGCTAGTAATAGCAACTGGGAAATAGCAAATGGGAAAAAATATTGAAACAATTTCTCCGATAAAGACCTTATTCCAAAACATAGAGAACTAAGTTAAATTTATAAAAAATAAGAGCCATTCACATCATTTTTCAGATGAGGTGATCAATGCAATCTAGTTAAATGATTTTAAATGTTCTACCTCACTATAAATAGGAGAAATATGGGTTGGAACAATTCTGAGGCACTACCTATTGGATTGGTTAATCAGACAAAGGGAGAAAATGACAAATGTTGGAAGGGATGTGGAGAAATTGAAATACTGATGCACTGTTGGAGTTGTGAAATGATTCAGCAATTCTATAGAACAATCTGAAACTATGGCCAAAGGTCTAAAAAAACCAAGCCTACAAATTGGCCTAGCAATGCTATGGCTAGGTCTATATTCCAGAAGAGATGAAATATAGGAAGAAAAGAATCTACATGTATAGGGATATTTATAGCTGCTCTCTTCTGGTGGGAGGGAACTGGAGATTGAGAGGATGCCCAGCAGTTGAGGAATGATTGAACAAATTGTGGTATGTGATGAGATGAATGCTATTCTGTTATAAATGATGAATAGGATGCTCTCAGTAAAAAACTTACATGAGCAGATTCAATGGGAAATGTTCCTTATACAAAGTAACAGTAATATTGCCAGATGATCAGTTATGAATGAACCTTTTCTCAGCAATGTTGGTACCCAAGAGAACTCTGAAGAATTTATGATTAAGAATACTATCCATACCAAAGACAGAGCTCATGGTGTCCGAATATAGACTAAAGCATCCTTTTTTCCACTTAATTTTTCTTGAGATTTCTCTTTGTGTGTGTGGGGGGGATTATGTTTACTTTTATAACATGACTATTGTAGTAATGATTTTAATGGCTAAAACTACACATTTTTAATCTATACTAAGAAGCTTGTTTTTCTCAGTGAGGGGGTGTGGGATAGGAGGGAGGGAGGGAATTTGGAACTCAAGGGAAAGTAAATGTTGAAACTTGTTTTTGCATTTAGCTGGGGGAAATTGTTTTTAGGTTTTTGCAAGGCAATGGGGTTAAGTGGCTTGCCCCAGACCACACAACTAGGTAATTATCAAGTGTCTGAGGCCGGATTTGAACTCAGGTACTCCTGACTCCAGGGCCGGTGCTCTGTCCACTGTGCCACCTAGCTTCCCTGGGAAAATTTTTTTTAGGTTTTTTGGCAAGGCAATGGGGTTAAGTGGCAGAAATTTCTTTTAAATAAATTAAAATTAAATTTAAAAAAAAGGAATTGAAAAGGGATGCATTATTAGTTCTCATATATGTAAGCAAATTCACTTGCCCTCACTCAACTACAAAGTTGTTAACTTCAAACCCAGAGAAGCTAAGGAAACTTTCCGGACTATTATATCTCTAGTTTCAAAATGAAGTTCCTTAATTCAAGAAAGAGGCTCTCTCTATATGTACTGTAAGCCAGGCAGGGCCCGAGCACAAACTAGATGATGAATCTTTTCTCCTTGACTTAAGTTCAGTTAGAGAAAGAAAAGACAAAGGTAATTGAGTCTTTGCTATAATTTCTCTTAAAGACTCAAAGATTTGGGTCTTAAAAACCCATAAACCTAATTTATGTTTTCTGAAGTTCATCAGTACCAGGATTATCACTAGATAGGAATATAACTCCCAAAGATCTTTCCTCTTGTAATCTTACTAACAACTTAGATGAAAGTCTGAACAAAAAATTAGGTTTAAATTTAAATTTTAAAAATTAAGATTCTGTAGAAATACTATAACTATACACAGAGGAAGGTGCAAAATAGAAACATGGTAGTAACTATTAACAGTTTCTCTTGGGAATTTTTTAAAATTATCATGACTATCAGTTACTTGCCTTAGACTTGTAAATCTTTATGGGCTTTATTTTATTTTGTGTTTAAATTATGGATATATTTGAAATAAGACCTTTTATGTTTAGTTCTATATAAACTTTTTTTGACTCTCTTGGCTCGAAGCTATTCTTTTCATTATTATTCAAGTTTGCTAGTTTCTTCTTTATGACACTAGCATTGTTTGTCATATATATATTTAGTCACCTTAACTGCTGGTGGAAGATATCATAGTATCTCAGAGAAATTTTGTGGAAGAGAAAAATATTCCAAATTTTCAGGAACTGATGCAATTTAATTAATTCTGTCCATTACGTGCATATTACAAATTCTAAAATATGACATAACTCTAGTTTCAGAGTCTCACTACAAACTCATACTACACAATACACAAAAGTAATCACTATTTCTAATTGATAACAAAATTGGAATTTCACAAGCAAAAGAATATACTGTATAAGTTACAAGGTTAGGATGATTTAAATATTATATATAAATAGGAAAAGGAAAATCTAAATCAAATGGAGAAAAAAAACTGTGTCTCTGAGATAAGCCAAGGGGAAAACCCCACTGAGAGTTACTACATATCAGTGTTTTCTTTTGTGTTTAAAGATGTTTAAAATCTTCAATAAAAAATTGTTCATTTAAAAAAAAAGTACACAGAGACTAGGCAAATCAGATGCCTAAATGATAAACTACTCAAAAATAATATATTCTCAAATCATAAGGCAGAGTTAGAAGAAACCTCAAAAGTCATTGAATCCAATATCTACCCAGATACAATCTTCAACATCCCCTATAGCTAGTCTTCTAATGTCTGCTAGAAAGCCTGAAGTGATATGGTTCTGACTATTCACTAAGGCATTCCAATTCACTTCTGAATTCATATAATTTTTTTCTCACGTTGAACCAATATCTCCCTCTCTATTACTTCCAGCCACTGTTCATGGTTCTGTAACTTAATGCCAAGTCATCATGGAATAGTGGAAGAGCACTGCTCTTTCAGGCAAAAACCACAAGTTCAAGTCATGGCCCTGATATCTACAAGCCATTTGATCCTAGACAAGTCTTTTAACATTTTTGTGCCTCACACTTCTCATTTGTGAAATGAAGTTATTAATTACTTATCTCAAAGGACTAGTATAAGGACAGTGTTTTATAAACTTTAAGCTATAGAGAATTGCTATAATGAGTGAAATCTTTAGATTTAATCAGTTTGAGTTGGGTGATTAAAACATTGATGACATGTAGGAACTCTCTTATCAGTTCCTTATTTATCTTGAGTTTCTATTTTCTACTTACCATTTACTGAAATAATTACTGAACCAGTGGCACATGCCAGTTCAGATTAGTCCTTAGAGAATAAGACCCCAAACTCAAATTCTGCCACCATAACCCTTGACTCCTCAATACTTGGAGAATAAAAACAGAATCAATGCTACCTTACATCATCGTGGGATCGTGAGAGATAAAGATCCTAAAAATGTGCTATTCAAGTTAGTAAATTTCTATCTCTATTCTCCTCCAATCCCAGATTTTCAGAACATCATATTTTCTAAGGGGGGATATCCCTTCCCCCCTCCCTTATCTTCTCCTTGTACATCTGCCCTAATCCAACTCAGTCCTACCACTCCCTTCCTTTTTTCCTCTGCCCTCCCTATCCTCTAGAAACCCAAAATAATAATTAAGAAACTCAACATATTTTCCCATTCAACCCATCTTCCTGCATTTATAGAAATTGAGCTTTCTCCTTAATACACTACATTCCTGTCCTTCCTAACTAGTGCTGATTTGTTAACCAATTTTTCTCAAACTCAACATCTGTCCTCAGATTTTGACATGTAATATTACTTTCTTTTTAAAAATTTTTTTTCTATCAGACATCATTTATTTTCTTTCCCTTTAAATACTCTTTGGGGGGGGGGGAACAAGAAACCTGAAATTAATATATAAAACCATGCAAAACAAATTTGCATAGAGGTAGTTGGTGGTATGGTGGATAGAACACCAGTCCTATCTGGTCTCAGACATTTGCTGGATAAGTCACTTAATCCTGATTGCCTCCAAATGCAAAAACAAACAAACAAATTTGCATATTGGCCCTGACCAAAAATGCATTTCTCATTCTGAATAGTCTATCAGTTCTTTTTTAGGAAGTGAGCAATATTCATCATAATGAGTCCTCTGAAATCATGGTTTATCACTGTATTGATCAGAGTTCTTAAAATTTTTGAATTTTTTTTACAATGACGTTATATTTTATTCTCCTAGTTCTGCTCTCTTTACTCTGCCTCCATTTATGCATATCTTCCCATGTTTCTCTGAAATCTCTTCTTTCATCATTTCCTATAGTGCAATAGATCGCTGATTTGGGTTGGCTCCACTTTTATCCTTAATATGTATTATTCTACATAATTGTATATATGTTGCCTCCTTTTTATACTATGAGTTCCGTGGGATCAAGGAACTTGTACCTTTCTTTGAATCACTAGCATAGTGCCTAGAACATAATAGGCCATTTATAAATACTTGTTGACCTGGGATAAAGGCCTAGTAGTGATACTGCTGAGTCAAAAGATGTGTATGGTTTAGTGTCTTTGATTTCAAATTGCATTCCAGGGGTAACTTGGTGGCATTGGAGCAGCTAGGTGGCACAGTAGATAGAACACTGGCCTTGGAGTCAAGAGGACCTAAGTTCAAATTTGACCTCAGACATATAATTGCTATCTGTGTGACCTTGGGCAAGTCACTTAACCCCATTGCCTTAAATTTAAAAAAAACAATCCATTGACTACAAATTGCTTTCCAAAATGGTTTAACCAATTCACAGTTTCACCGGGAGTGCATAAATATGACTATTTTCCTGCAACCTATCCAATATTTGTCATTTTATTTTTTTTAACTTTGCCTTTCTGATGGTTATGAGGTACAACTATAGAGTTTTTTCTCTAATTATTACTGATTTGAGGCATCTTTCATATTACTATAGACACCTTTCTTCCCTTAAGAACTTGACTATTGGTAGTCTGATGGATCTTATTCTAAGAAATTTGAATCAGTTCCTTATATAGCTTGGAAGTAACATTTTTATCAGAGATATTTGCTGTCTTTTCCCAGTTAATTTTTTTTCCTTCTAATCTTAGCTTGTTTTGGACTTACAACTTAGATTTCTAAAGACCTTTTTTTTTCTTCAGAAATTAAAATTAAGTGAACATCTCATACTAATAACATGGTGTCCACTTTTTTTTTCAGAAACAATTAGCAAGGAGAACAATGATGATGTCAATGTCAAATCGGACTGAAGTAATTTTGGAAATAGCTGGAGGACAGGAATAGCCAAGCACATCCAAGCACAAAAACACACTAAACCATCTCTTCCCTGCTCTAAAAGTTTCAGTGGCTTCCTACTGAGCTAATATAAAATATAAAATTCTCCAAATGGCATGTAAAACCCTTAACAGTCTGGTTTTAAGCTATTCTTTCAGGATGAGTCCACATTATTCTCATTCGTGCATTTGACATTCAACCCACATAACCAACTTGATGTTTCTTATAGGTAATATTCTGTTACTTTTGAGCCTATGTATAGGCCATCCTCCATGCCTTGGATGCTCTTCTCTCTTCTCTTGTCCTCTTAGACTCCTTAGCTCCTTCCAGAGTTCAGCTTAAATATCATCTCTTTTTGATTTTATATTAGCTTATATTTAGTTATCTGTGAATATATTGTATTTTCCTGTAGAATATAAGATCCTTGAGGGCAGGGATTCAATCATCTTTGTCTCTGAATCTCCAGAGCCTTATTAAAGTAAATGACCTATTATTAAATGAATGTAACAAATTGAGAAACCTCTTTGCCAACTTCAGTCTCTCATTATTTGTTTTAGCATCAAAGCTTGAAAAGTCACTGGACCTCATTTCTCACTATCTCACTTGAAATTCTATCTATCCTGAATTTTGTTTATCCTACAACATGTGACTAAAGCAACTTGTGAGAAATAGTACAAAGACTGTTGGGTTTGGAGTTAAAAAAACTGATTTTACCTCTGTCACTTAATGACCTATCTAAGTCATCCAGGGATAGTCAATTATCCTGGATTCTAGTTTTCTCTTTGAAATTGAAGAGGGTTAAATTCAAGGTTTCTTCTGGCCCTAAATTTTTTCATCCAAAAGAGGACTACCAAAGAAGCATGTAATAATGATTTAAAAATTAAAACTGCAGTATATATTTAATAAAATTTGATAGTTTAAAGTAAAATATACCTTCTAGTATGTCCTTACAATGATGACATACTTTGGATCTTGCTGAAGTAGATCAGAAAGGAGAAGTGATAATATATGTAGATACTTTCAGATCTGCTTTAGCAATGTTCAAGTTTCTCTAACTTTCATTAATTATTCAATGAAATGAGATCACATATTTTGAGGAAGTATAAAACATGAAAATACTTTAGAATTAAAAGGGATATATAAAATGGAAAGAAAGCACTTTCATATGAATTAGTGATTTATCTCTGCCATCTAACAAGAATCACTATTCAATTGATATTCTTACCTTGGTAGATATTACTTCAAATTTGGCACTGAATATTATCTCTCCTAATGTGGTATGTGCTTTCAAAGTTTGTGTATCCATTAACACAGCTTGTATTATTATTTTACTAATGTTAAATATCCAAATGTGGAAAACTCCTATGAATCAAATTTTCATATTTCCTCATCATTTGTTCCATGCATCATCATCATCATCATCATCATCATCATCATCATCATCATCATCATCATCATCATCTCTATCAGAAAGTGCCTTATAACAATGAGGAGCACACCAACTGAGGGCTCTGGAACTACAGTGTTATAAACCTAGAACCCTGAGTGGGGGAAATAGTCAGACATACACTGGCGACCCAACATGAATGAGTGCTGAGTGAGTGAGCCCAGAATAGATGTTTAACAAAGAAAAGGTAAAACAGGTTCTGCCCTCAAGAACACTACATTCTAATGTGAAAGTCAAGATATATTAAAATACTACCAGTAGTTGCAGAGAACAGGAAAAGTCTCCCATGGAAGCTGGTGCTTAAACATAGTCATAAACTAAGCCAGGGATTCTAAAAGTTGGTGATTAGAAGGGAAAGCATTCTAGGCATGGGGAAAAACCATTGTAAAATCATTAAGATAAAGAGATGGTTTATCATAGGCCACAACAAATAGGCCAGACTGACTAGAGGAGGAAAAACTATAAAGAAAGGAAAGGGTCAGGTTATAAGAGCTCTAAATATCAAAGTTTATATGTGATTTTAAAGGTAATAGGGAATCACTGGGTTCTATTACCTTTTAAAATCCTCCATAATTTGGTCACTTTTCCTACCATTCATTCTTCTTAAACCAATCACCATAGGCAGTAGGCAACTTGAGAACCAGGAGGGAAAATTGCTTTTTTTTTTATATGTCTAATATTTAACATAGTGCCTTAACAAATGTTAGACACTTAAATATTTATTGATTGACTGTCCTCACTATCCTCATGTACTCAGTGATATAGTGTACTGGCTTCCTTGCCATTCCTCACACAAAACACTGTCTTCCATCTCCATACTTTTTCACTGACTAGTCCCCATGACTAAAATTCTCTCCCTCTTCATCTATGCCTCCTGATTTCCCCAGTTAAAAATCCTACGTTATATAAGAAGCCTTTCCTGATTCCTCTAGTATCTTCCCTCTGAGATTATCTTTAATATCACATATTTAAATATATATATATACACAAATATGCATTTTATATGTGTCTAAACAAGAGTTAATATGTAGTTTTTATGTTGTTTCTTCCATTATATTATGAGCTCCAGATAGAATACAGGAATATCCTTGTTAGCTTTCCAAAAGGCAGTCACATTAATTATATTAATAAAAAACAGCTAAATGCCTTTGATTCTGGTTTACAAAATCATCCCTGAAGTGAAAGAGATGATCTATATATCATAAAATAGTGATGAAAGAAAAAAACATGGAATGTTGGGGGCGGGGGGAAGAGGCTTGGCTGTCGCTTAGAAGGGGAAACATAATCACCTTATAAGGGAATGTTACAGAACTCGGCCCCTCATTGGGTAAGAGTTCATGGGAGGGAAGACAGAGGGGATAAAAGGGTCGGCTGAGAGGTGGGGGGGAGCGTGAATGTGATCACAGAAGAATAAAGACTCATTACCCACCTCAGGCGCTCTGTCTGGTTCTTCCCCCATCAAAGAGTGGGGGCCGGAGGTACCCCGAAGACTCACCACGCGTTGGACTGGTGAGTAAGAGGACGGACTAGCATTAAGAAGCCGGCGTTGTAAATAAAAACCCGGCAAGTGGCGCCCGGAACAGGGACCTGATTTTGCTAGGGAACGTCTGAATCCGCTGGTCGGATTCTCCAGACAGCCTCGGTCGTTTCTGACCGGGAGGAAGGAGAGGGCGTTTACTCTCAGATATTGCCTGAAGGACATATCCCTATTGTGTTGACTATGCTTCCTTTCTCTTCCCTTTCTCCTTCTGCTCTAATCACGCTCCTTGCCGTGCTGGCCTGTCTGATTGTGCCCTGCTGCCTCCTTCTCTTTTGCCGAACGGGAACTTTCCAGTTCTGCCACCTGTTAGGATTGCAGCCTCGGCTAGTAGACAGCATGGGGGGCCGGAATAGTATTCCCGCCTTTGAGCCGGAGGAAAAAGAGGCCGTTGCAGCGCAGCTTTATAAACTCTGCGCTAAGCATGGCCGTAAATTACCTATCAAGACGTGCCGTGCTTTTGTTGAGAATATCTGGAACATCTGCCCTTGGGTGCAACATAGTGGGATCCAACCAGATAAATGGAAGGTGGTAGGGCAGCAGATGGCCTCCTATAATGACACCTGCCCGGGAAAACTGACCCCCAAGGATTTTACAGTGTATAAGATAGTGGATGCAGCCCTGCATCCCCAGAAGGTGACTTTGGCACGGACAATCAGCACTCAGGTGGGTAGCTCGTTGGCGGGATCGGATTCAGAGGGCTCAGAGGAAGAGGGAAGGCCACCCCCTCCCCTGTATCCGTGGGAGGAACTTAGAAGAAACAATGGGGGAACAAGGGGCCCCCAGGGAGAAGATTCAGGGCCGGAAGTTTCCGAGCGCGGGAAGGGAGGGGTGCAAACAGCCCTCAGGGGTGGCAGGAAGAGGAGCGTGAGTAGGTGGGACCGGGAGGCTGCTGACGAGGAGGGAGAAGTCCGCGCTGATTGGACAGCTGCCGCGCCCCAGGCTTGGCAGCCCAGCCAGGAAACAGAGGCAAAAAATCCCCCGTGTTCCTTGTCCGCCCTTCAGAGATCCCCTCAAGGGCTCCGCCCATCCGGCCTACTTGCCACCAGTGCCTCCATAGCAATAGAGAAAGGGGAGGAGGTGGACTGGGATGACTGGGGCCTCTACCCGGTATTTACGGACCCCCTTACCGGAGCCCGAGACTACCGCCCTGTCCCTTTTAAGATGCTTAAGGAACTTAAGGAGGCCGTGACTAAATACGGCCCAAGCTCCCCTTATGTAAAAAGACGGATGCAAAACCTCTTTGCTACGCACCCTTGGACCCCTGCTGACTTTGACGAAATTGCAGCCGCGTGCCTAGATGCCTCCTTATATTTAGCTTTTAAGGCTCAGGCCCGCAGAGAGGCCTCTAAGCTGGCAAAATCCCGGGGTTATACTCCCCTGGATTTAGCCATTGACCTCCTGTGTGGAACTGGAGCCTATACTGACCCTGCTGTTCAGGCCCAGTATGGCCAGTTTGAGCTAGAGACTGTTAAAGAAACACATGTTGCAGCTTGGGATAAGATTGGAGCCATGAAAGGGGGGAGAGCCACACAGAAGTTGGTTGGGCTGAAGCAGAGAGCAGATCAGACACCCCTCTCATTTGTGAACGAGGTTAAAGAGACAGTGACTCGTATAATGGGAGACACCCCGGGATCTGATCTACTTATGAGACAATTGATTAAAGAGGGTCTTCGCCCCAAAGGGATCGCAGCCATTAGCAGCCTTCCCCCCGACGCTTCATTAGAAGGAATTGTTGACAAATTGCTGGACATGCCCAGTGAGGATTCAATTCAAGCCTTAGTGACTGCCATGGAGAACCGGGAGGATAGCCTCCTGACCGCCCTTCACGGTATGCAGGTGAGACCCACCTGTTTTGGGTGCGGAAAGCCAGGGCACCTCAAAGCACAGTGCAGGCAGCGGCCCCCCTCCACTTCAGTTCCGACCTGTTATTCCTGTGGAAAGCCAGGTCACATAGCCAGGTTCTGCCGATCCAAAGGGAAGTCGGGAAAAGGGAAAGGGAGGGGCCCGGCCGCGCCCCCCCCGTGCTCGAAGACAGCGGCCCCATTACTGTGACTATCCCCGTGAGGGTTGACTATAGAGAAGGGACACAGCAGAGAGAGATCGGGCCTTGGGAAACCTCGATGATTCCCATTGAGCTAAATATTTTCCCAGCGCTCATCACAGGGGCTGAGAGATGTGTGGACTTAGTCACCCATACCCAGGTCATTTTTGGTCCCGGAAGTCCCACATCCGTAAGGGTCACAAACCCCCACCCCTTTCCCACCTTGGTAAAACAGGGCCAAGAGGTAGGAAAGGCGCTGCCCTTGCGGGCCCCTCCCGCTCATGTGAACTGGGTCCACCCGGTCAGCTCTGGGCGACCACTGTTAACCGTCACGGTGGAAAATCAGAAGCTCGAAGGGATAATTGACACTGGAGCCGATTGCTCTGTCATAAATAGGGGACAGTGGAGGCGCGAGTGGCCACTCCTACAGAACCCTCAAGCAGTGATGGGGGTGGGGGGCAATAGATCTGCCATGAAAGCAGCACACGCCCTACGGTGGTCAGCTTTGGAAGAATCTGGACTCTTCACCCCACTGTGCCTACCCGACCTCCCTTATGCATTATGGGGTAGAGATATCTTGAGCCAGCTTAACCTGACACTTGCCACCCCTGATAGCCTGCGGGGAAATTAATTGGGGCCACTCTAGAGATGAGCTTTTCCCCCAGAATAACATGGATTAATAAGAAACCTATTTGGGTTGAGCAGTGGCCCCTGACAAAAGAAAAGCTCATCGCCCTCACAGACATAGTAATGACCCTCCTGCACGAGAACAAAGTGGAACCGTCCCTTAGCCCGTATAACTCCCCCGTCTTTGTCATAAAAAAGAAAGGGGGGAGTTGGAGAATGTTGATTGATCTTCGGGCAGTAAATGCCAACATGGTACCCATGGGGACCCTCCAACCTGGTCTCCCTATGCCCACTGCAGTCCCGCAAGGGTGGACTATTATAGTGATTGATGTTAAAGACTGCTTCTATAGCATTCCCCTCCACCCGGAGGACAAAGAAAAATTTGCCTTTTCCCTCCCCGCGATCAATTTCCAAGCCCCCAGTAAACGTTATCAGTTCACCGTCCTACATGGATACTCTGCTACATCCTATCTTTTTAAACAGAAAGGGGGAGTTGGCAGGTCACTGACCCATTCAGACCTGTCTCAGGTACTATTTACCATGAATTTCCTACAAGTCAGGGATGACGGCACTACAGCCGCCCAGAGATTTTTCTCCCCAAAAGGACATGCTAAGAAAGAACCAACGCTCCTGCCCTCTCCCACCAAGGCCCTACCAGGCTCTAAAGTCATGTGGAGAGATGAAGAGGGAGGTTGGCATGGCCCTGTAACGGTAAAGAACAGAAGACAGGGCCACCTGTCATTTCATCCCGAGGATAAGATAGAAGAGCCAGAAAGATGGCTCCCTGTTTACAAGATAAGAGACCTTGATTAATGCCCAACCCTACGGGGTGAGAGGAATTTCTTTCTTTTTCAGGCCTTCTGATCATCGTAGGGATCCTTGGAGGTGCTCCATCTGAAGGAAATCCGACATGGGGAATACTCCGAGTTATTCCCTCTCCCCTTCCGGTAGCACGGAACTCCCCGATCTACCCTCGCCTGCTAGTGACCAATACATCGATGGGGCTCCCTTCTGCCTCGGTGGGGCCCCTCATGTGTGGCCACAGGGGAAGACATCGAGGATCCCATACCATGGAGGGATTGCCAGATGGCGGGAGGATACCCCCTTGAGGGTGAACAAGGATGCTGATTCTGGGAATCACCCTACTTGTTGTCTGTTTCTGCCGCCTAGCTAGGCGACAGAGGGGCTATATGCTTCTTACTCAGAAAGCCTTCATGGCCATGGAGACGGGGGCGGATCCCCAAGTCTGGCTAGCCGCCATGCATGACATGTGACACCTAGGGGTAAGACGAGGTAAACCCCAAGACGGGCAACTTCTCCTGACCCAGCCACCTAAGACGGGCAAGGTCCTGGGTTGAAGGAGATGACCTAAGACAGGGTTCCTCGCCCCCGGCGGATACCTAGGGGTAAGACGAGGTAAACCCCAAGACGGGCAACTTCTCCTGACCCAGCCACCTAAGACGGGCAAGGTCCTGGGTTGAAGGAGATGACCTAAGACAGGGTTCCTCGCCCCTGGCGGATCCCCAAGTCTGGCTAGCCGCCATGCATGACATGTGACACCTAGGGGTAAGACGAGGTAAACCCCAAGACGGGCAACTTCTCCTCACCCAGCCACCTAAGACAGGCCCTGAGGGTGTCGGGCGCCTAGGACGGGCAAGGTCCTGGGTTGAAGGAGATGACCTAAGACAGGGTTCCTCGCACCCGGCTATTAGAGGCCAGTAGAAATGACACCGCTTAAGGCTAACCTCAGCACCGCTTAAGGTCACACCAAGTGATAACCTTGTAAAACAGAAAGGGGGAGATGTTGGGGGCGGGGGGAAGAGGCTTGGCGGTCGCTTAGAAGGGGAAACATAATCACCTTATAAGGGAATGTTACAGAACTCGGCCCCTCATTGGGTAAGAGTTCATGGGAGGGAAGACAGAGGGGATAAAAGGGTCTGCTGAGAGGTGGGGGGGAGCGGGAATGTGATCACAGAAGAATAAAGACTGATTACCCACCTCAGGTGCTCTGTCTGGTTCTTCCCCCATCAAAGAGTGGGGGCCGGAGGTACCCCGAAGACTCATCACGCGTTGGACTGGTGAGTAAGAGGACGGACTAGCATAAAGAAGCCGGCGTTGTAAATAAAAACCCGGCAATGGAATAATTGTCAAGAGATGTGAGTTCTGGTCTAGGCTCCACCTAGAGAAAGTCACTAAAGCACAAAGGTAATAATACATCTTATATTTACATAATACTTTGGAGTTTCTAAGCCACTTTGGCCTACCTTTCTTAATTTTTTTGATGATTCTCAGAATAATACCCTCTGATTGGCAAAGCAAATATATTCCAGATTAGAAAAGTGAGATTATCCACAGTTAACTGACTTGTCCTATATCATAGACATATATAACAGTAATAATTAAATCCCATTCTACTGCTTTTTACACTACTGTACTTCAAATATTATTGCCTCCTTGGACTTCATCTGTTTCACTTAAAGAAGGCTGGAATGAAATATCTAAAATCCTTTCCATCTTTAAATCTTTTGATACTGGTCTTTTACCCTAATAATCCAAATAGAAAATTAATAAATGATAGAAAAGGCACTAACCATGGAGTTATGTGAAATAAAAAATGAATAAATATTGGTTTTTTTTATGACTATGACAAATTTCCAACCTCTTTGAACCTTACTTTCCAAATGCCTGTAACAAAGATAATGTTGGTGCCTTTTGTTAAATTGTTATGTAATTTTTACTAAAGTAAAGAATATTGATGCTCTTATTATGGCAGTTTCAAAAATTTTAAAAAGTAAACTATTATGAATCAGCCTCTTTCTTTAAGCTAACAGACATAGTCAAGTATTAAGATTGCAATGTGGAAAAAGAACATCCCTGCAGGTGTTGGGCCAAAAGAAAAGAGCTAATGATAACTAATCACTAATTAGTTTTTAATTAAAAGTAATTTGTAACCTATTTCCAAACTTATTCTCTACCTTTAGTAAACATATGAATTTAATTAACTGCTCTAATACCATCATAGAAATATTCACTTGGAAAATATTGTTGATAAAGTATTTAAGAAGGGGTATATGTCTACCCAATCTTCCAAAGCAATTATTTAATATATTTGGGTATAGAAAACTATAGGTCATGCAAGGAGGGAAATATGCAAAGAAGGAAACAATCCTTTAAAAATTATGATCTGTAGTAATCACAGCAAAAATGTGGCTTTCACCAAAATCCTAATGAAAACCAAAAGTTCATTTCTTTTTGAGCATTTGCTCAAAATTGTGAATGGCAAACATGAGCAGTGCTTCTTACTAGTAAACATACATGATATTCTATTGTATACACTTGTTTTAGTGAATCTAACAATTGCTAGTATACCTACTACTAAGAGAAATTTCAGGCACAGAACCTTAGATGATAAGGTACTCAACAGCAACATTTTCTGACACAAACCATGACTATACTTAGGTGCAAGGAGGTCTGTTTCCAGGAATATTGTTGCCTTTTGAAAATTAATTTTTAAAACATCCTTCACATGTCTTTTTTGAAATAAAATTATTTATTCTATTCTATCAAATGTATAGAGGTTGTGAATAGGTTTTTCTCAAGTAATAAAACACTACGAACAAATTCTGGCAAAACTTTTAAAAATTTTCACAAAGGCCTCAAAATACTATCCTAACATTAATTGAAGACTCTCCCATCTTTATCTTGAAGAATTTCCAATACAATTTTAAAGATGGAGAAATAACAATAAATAACACAGTCAAAATAGACATGAGTAACAAAGTTGACTATCAATCAATTTAATTAAGACTACAGATTTAGAGTTGAGTAGGATCTTAGAGATTATCAAGTCCAGGAGTTCTTAAACTGAAGACTATGATAGATTGCAAACAGACAAAAAAAATTGCATCTTTATTTCATTGTAATTGATTTTCTTTGGAAAGTCATGCGTTTTACTTTGGGCATTTTAAAACATAATTCTGAAAAGAAGTCTATAAGCTTTACCAAGCTACTAAAAGTCCAATGACATAAAAAAAGTCTAAGAACTCAGGGATCCAATCCAATACCTTCCATTAAATTCAACTCAACAAGCCATTACTGAGCATCTACTATGAAATGTTAGACATCTGAAAAATAAAAAACAAAAATGAAATATCCCTTACATTTAAGGATTTGAAGTTCTACTAGGAGTGAACAACATGAACACAGATGAGGAAATTACATGTATGCTTATATGCACATACTAATTCATCTATACATGTTTATGTTATTACATGAAGAATAAATATACAACATGAACACAGAGGAAATATGTGTGTGCAATATATGTATGTATATAACACACATAGAATAAAGACAATTTCAGAGGGTAAACATTAACAGTAGAGGAGAGAGGTGATCAGGAAAGGTTTCACATGAGAAGTAACACAATTTGCACCCAGAAAAAAGAGCTAGAAATTTCATGAGGCTATAGTGAGAATGGTACATTCCAAACAAAAGATATAATATTATAAACAAAAGGGTGAGGGATATAATATCATATAGGTGAAACATCAAAATAAGCCAGTTAGGCTATAGCATAGAATAAATATCTATTTTTGAGCAAATTAGATCTGTTTTCTTTTGTAACCACGTACTGTACCCCTTGCCACAGCTGACCAAATGTATTTCATTCATCACCTTAAAGGTCTAACAAGATAAACGTGTGCAATTAACAGAAAGACAGAAACATCAATAGTTAATT